>NC_080750.1:40666875-40969250 GCF_020826845.1 Diceros bicornis minor
AACAAAACTCAATCCCTGTAATTGCTTGATTATGCTTGAAAGAGAATGATCTAAGGATGGAAGAAGGAAGCCAAGGATGCTAGGAGACGGACTATCAGAGATTAATAGGAGATAAAAAGGAAGTTTGCACCCATAGGACTTAGAAAAAGCAAATGTACTATTTTAGATTGGTACAATGATGTGAGGGAAGGATTAAACACGGACAGAGTTCCTAGTAGATCATTTCACTTAACTATCACAAGACTGTGAGGTATCATCCTACATTTTATAGATAAGGAAACTGAAGCTCAGAAAGGTTTAAAAATTTGCCCAAGGTAACACAAGTACCAGGCAGTGGAGTTGAGATTTTTACCCTAGTATGTCTAATTCCTAAACTTATGCTTTGTAATAGAATATATAATCTATTCTATAGAATGTTAAGCCTAACCTAGTAGTGTTACTTTCTAACCTAGTTGTTCAGAGATTTACCTTTTATATCTTTCAGATGTGTAAGTTTGCCAGATAACTGAGCTCTAGATAACTGACATAAAGTATTATATAAGACACACAAATTATATGTAGAATCTGCTTTAATGAGCCTGATTTTTATGAAGTCTAAATGGGAAAAAAAAAAAAACCAGTCCTAAGAGCCAAAATATTATGACCTCTATAGCAAATTGTGTTTCTCAAAGATGGTCACAGCAATATCCCCCATCTTGCATGGTCTTCTTACAATGTACTTTAACACTCCTTCCATTGAGAGGTGGAGTCTGTTTCAACCAGAGAGAATGTGAAAGTTACATTATGTGACTTACTAGGCTTAAGTAAAAAAAGGAGATTCAGCTTCTACCTTGCTTGCTGGAATACTCACATGGTAGCCCTGATATTCTGTTTTAAGTAGTCTGATTGCCCTGAGGCCACCACGCTGTGAAGAAGCCCAAACTAGCCCAGGTAAAAAGGCAGTACATGGAGAAGTCCTGAGACTATATGAAGATTCTTGGCCAGCCCCCAGCTGTTCTAGACAGCTGCTGTTTCACCTCCAGCCACCATCTGACTGTAACACTGAATCAGCAATGCCCAAGTGAGCCTTTCCCGAATTCATAACCTACAAGAACAATGAGAAATAATAAAATAATTGTTATTTGTTATAATCTATAAAGTTTCGAGGTGACTGGTTAGGTGGCAATAGATAACTGAAACATCTTACAAAACAAGGAGCTCCAAGAACACTGGTTTACTGTTGTAATATGATAGTCATCCTAGTAGAGTGTTAATTTCAAAATTTAACAAGAATGGAAAGGATAACAGGTGATCTAGAATGAAAATTTAAGTGAGTGGGTATTTGGAGGGTGGCAAATGTTCTGGTGACAAATTCCCACCTTGATAATACCAGTTGGCAATGAGGTGTTTTGCAAGTCTCCGGCTATTTTAATAATAAACTTGACAAACTGTAACATACTACATTGACTTGAATTTACATCCAAACTAGTTTGATACATGACAAATAAAGGAAAAATCAACTTACTTTTGGATTTCCTACAATCACACTTTTGTCTTTATTCCAAGCAAATTCAAATGACTAAAGGAACAGACAGGTAAAAATAAAGGAGAGAAACAGGTCAGGTTTAAGACCTGGAAAGCCTACATAAAAGTTGTAATTGGGCTGGCCCCGTGGCGTAGCAGTTAAGCGCTCGAGCTCCGCTGCTAGCGGCCCGGGGTTCGGATCCCGGGCGCGCACCAATGCACCGCTTGTCAAGCCATGCTGTGGCAGCATCCCACATAAAGTGGAGGAAGATGGGCACAGATGTTAGCCCAGGGCCAGTCTTCCTCAGCAAAAAGAGGACTATCAGCGTGGATGTTAGCTCAGAGCTGATCTTCCTCGCAAAAAAAAAAAAAAAGGTGCAATTGATCATTGTCATGTAAGCACATGAGCCCAGTAAAGCCCGATATCCCACATTTGCAAAAGAAGGCGAAAAAATCAACATTTTTATGTGAACTCTCCAGATTTTTAAATGCTGACAATAAATTTAAATGTGTTAAAAAAAAATACCATATAAGACATCAGTTTGCAATCTCAGCTCTGTTCCTTTCTGGAGTAAAGAAGCATAAAATGTAATAAAAATTAAATATAAGATTACTGATATCTAAATGATATAGAATAATAATTCTAAAAGTTTTAATCTTCTCTTCTATACCAGCTAACAGAGTGAAACAGTAACGAGAAATAAAGCCGAAAACTGAAACTGTAAGTGATAAACACTACAGATGTACCTAGCATATATAAAATTTTTACTCATTAGACCCTAAGACAGATGGCAGCATATTGGTAAAGTACAACAATTCATTCTAGAAAATTAAATTTATAATGTAGACATATAAAACCAACATCTGTAGCTAAGCAAACGAATAACTCTTGGTACTTTCTAAATTCACCAGTACTTTCTTGACACTTCCATTCCTTATTTGCATCCGATTTCAATTCAGAAATTTCCATTTAAGACCAACCAGAAACAGAAAGCTAAAGCATTTTCACTTTGAAAGTAAAGCATCTTCTAAAAGCAATTGTCATTTCTAAAGGAGAGAAGCTACCTTTAATAACAGCATCAGCAAACACCAACTGACAGAAAGACATGGTACATTTGAACAAAGGAAATCCTTTCCTGGAAAAAAGATCTTATACGTTATTTTTAGCCCTGGTGATCTATGAAAGCAATCATCATTCTTCTATTTACATTTCATATAATTAGAGGTTAATGTTTGCATGCAAGACGCCAACCTAACAACAATTCTTACTACTAGGAGGAATCAAGTTAATATTCTACGTCAGAGACAGCTAGTAGCTACACCAAGCATTGTACAAAACATATTCTCTAAAATACATCCTAGATAGAGATAATTTCAACCTGACAAACTATTATTTAATTCATAATGACAGCTTTCATTTGTTTATAATCATCTCTTCACTGTGAAAACTTTAGGTATTTCCTGTATCATCAAGTAGTAACTCTTGAATTTCTACAGAAGTACCAAAGAGATTCTTCCCTTGCATTTATCCTAGTTTCAGCTATTCAGGTCAAGAACGCTCAAGTATCACTTTAGAATAGAATTAGCATTTCCATCTCTTCTGAACGTTTTCACGTGAGGACTCAAAGTCCCAAGACTACCAAAATTTACTTTCAGGTTCTCTTTCAAATTCCTTCTAGGTTCAACATTAACAACCAATTAGGGGAAAAAATACCTGTCAGGATCAAAAGTGCTTCGTGGTTAGCACTAACAAAATTTACAATATCAAACATCTAGACTCTGTGCTAAAAGTCACAATAATTTAAGCAAAGATCCATAGAATAATTTCAACCCCCCTAAGACAGTAGGTATCTTTGGAACTAAAAATATCTTGCATAGCATGTTATCTAGCCTGGACTAGTTAGTTAAGCTAGTTTTAGTATAGTCTTGCAATATTACAATAATAAATCTTATGAACTATAATAGATAACACTTATTAAGGACTTACTATCTGCCCATCAGCCAGCCCTTGTGGTCTAGTGGTTAAGATTTGGCGCTGGCGCTGCCATTGCCACAGCCAGGCTTCATTTCCCAGTCAGGGAACACAACACTCGTCTGTCTGTTGTCATACCACTGCGTGTTGCTGTGATGCTGAAAGATATGCTACCAGTATTTCAAATACCAGCAGAGTTAACCATGGTGGACAGGTTTCAGCAGAGCTTCCAGATTAGACAGACTAGGAAGAAGGTCATCCACTTACAAAAAATCGGCCACAAAAACCCTACAAATAGCAGTGGAGCATTGTCTGATTTAGCCCCAGAAGATGAGAGGATGGCACAAAAAAGACGGGGCAGGATTCTGCTCTGAATTGACTCCACAGCAGTAACAACAAATCTGCCAGTCACTTTTCTAAGTATGTTATATATATTATTTCATTGAATCTTCTCAATAACACTATGTTTTTGATGACATTACAGTCGTGTCACTTAACAATGAAGATACATTCTGGGAAATGCATTGCTACGCGATTTCATCATTGTGCGAACATCATAGAGTGTACTTACACAAACCTAGATGTATAGCCTACTACACACCTAGGCTATATGGTACTAATCTCATGGACCACTATCATATATGTGGTCTGTCAATGACTGAAACATCGTTATACCAAGCATATTGGTACTACTATCCTTAAGATAACTCTACAAGAGAGGTTAACAGTTTGCCCAAGGTCAAAGTGCCATGAAGTGACAGAGCTGGTATTTAAAAACTCCAGTCTAAATTCAGAGATCACACTCTCTACTTACCACTATTTATAAGCATTGATGCATTTGTTAGATATGCTAAGGGCCTGGTCTACTGAATCACTCATGAAGCCCCATGTGGGGAATTCCTTTTATACAATATTAGTAAAAGGGGTTTTGTGTGTGTGTGTGACTGACATGTTTTCACTTCCTGAGAGGACTCAGCACATCCTCCTTTTAATTTTATCACAAGGAAGCAGAGAGGCCAATAGGCCAATGTTTTGCAAACTTTAATCTACATTAGAATCATGTGGCAGCTTGTTAAAAATGCACATCCTAATCCTAGAGATTTGGTTGAGTAGTTGGAATGGAACTTAGCAACTTGCATTTTTAATAAGCACTTCAGACGTTTCTGATGCATCAGGTCTAGGGTCATACTTTGAAGAATACTGATGTAGGCTCTTATGAGTGGCTAACCTATATCCTATTACCAGTTTACTCCAACTCATCATAATTCATTCCATATCTCTTCTCATGGCCTTGTCTTCATAGTCTACTCCAGTATTTTCCCTGGTTCTGATTTTCATGCACACTTGATCACTTTATTTATTATATGTGTTTCTCCTACATACAGACCACGTCAAATTCCTTGTGGATGTTAGAATATACATTTCTTTTAAATGAGGCCAATTCATTTGTCAGTTAAACACCTAAAACCGATATGTTAAATTCATAAAGAAAAAAGTCCTCAGGTCACAGACTACAGCACTTAACGTGCTATGTATATGCTGCACTTCCACTCCAAACAACTCAACACTCTTAATGGATCTCCAATGGACACAAACTACTTTAATTTTGCAATGAGTGATGAACAGCACATACTTCTTCTATATATGATGTCTGGTGAAAATGGATGATACATAGGTCAAATCAGCCCACGGAAATGCTTTTGAAAAATTTGGATGCCAACACATATAAAACTGAGAAATTAGGGGGCCAGCCCAGTGGCATAACGGTTAAGTGCGCACGCTCCGCTTCGGCAGCCCAGGGTTCAAAGGTTCAGATCCCGGGCGTGCACCGACGCACTGCTTGTCAGGCCGTGCTGTGGTGGCGTCCCATATAAAGTAGAGGAAGATGGGCACAGATGTTAGCCCAGGGCTGGTCTTCCTCAGCAAAAAGAGGAGGATTGGCATCATATGTTAGCTCAGGGCTAACGTTCCTCACAAACAAACAAACAAAAAAAACCTGAGAAATCATCATCTAAAAATCAGGAATCCTTGGGGCTGGCCAGGCGGCGCAAGCGGATAAATGTGCACACTTCGCTGCAGCAGCACGGGGTTCGCCAGTGTGGATCCCGGCCGCGCACCGATGCACTGCTTGTCAAGCCATGCTGTGGCGGCGTCCCATATAAAGTGGAGGAAGATGGGCACGGATGTTAGCCCAGGGCCAGTCTTCCTCAGCAAAGAGAGGAGGATTGGCAGATGTTAGCTCAGGGCTGATCTTCCTCACAAAAAAAAAAAAAAAAAAATCAGGAATCCTGGTGACTTTTGAAACTATGGCAATATGGAAAACATAGCAATATCAGGATTATAATTTTCACAGTCGCCCCTTTTAGAGAAGCTTTGGCTCCCTGGGTCTTATATTTAACCCATTTCACTCATTTAGATTACCTTTCTGGCCCGTATTGCCTCTTGAGTTTCTGTGTCTTACAAATTGTAAATATGTGGAAATTAGGTTAAGAAGATTTTCTGGTTGAAAGTCATTTCAATGTAGTCAAGGAATCACTGATGGAAATTAGTTACAATACAGTTGAACGGTATTCTAGAAACATCTCCAGTACTGATACTAATCTGACTTTCCCAAACCTTCTGACTTTTGAGGGAATCAAAGTGATCTTTTACCTTTGTAAAATACCACCCCTCAATGCTGCACTTGCCCCTCCCCTAACCCTTCTGAAATAAAATGCCCTTACAGTGGATATGTGCACTTAACATAGTAATGTGCCCCAACACCTTCTTCTCCCCACTCCCAAAAAGCTAGTATTAGATTGTGGCACATGTTAGAAGAAAAATGTCAGTTCTTTTGGTGCTCAATAATATTGCTAAATTGAACCAAATTTTAACTAGTAAGCTAATGTTTTCTCCAGATACATGTTAAAAACACAATACTTTAATGTCTTCAATTAATCAATAGCATTTAATAACTCCTTCTCAAAGAAGGAGCAGTTTAGGTTTCTCACCATATCCAGATACTGATCTCTTTTTGTACTTGTTTTATATTCTCCACCATTTACTATTCACCAAATAGATTATGTTATTAATAGCTGATTTCATTACCTGAGCAAAAAGATCAGAATTGAAGCTCAGTGTTTAATACTTAAGCTCACGTTAATCTGTCAAAATATAATAATAAATGCGGTTTTCAGAAAATGGTAGTGATACAAAAACACAGCAAACACACATGAAACATAACTTAATCAGTTACAGAATATTGTTTATCATAGCAATGACTTTAAATTGAAATGAAGTTCATCCATATCCAAGAGGACTAACCACTCAGCAAAATTTACAACTAAAGATCAAAGTTTTGTCACTTCATTATAGTAATTAATTTGAAGAAATAACTTATGATATTAAAATTAACAAATCTAAGGAAGAGAAACCAAATCATGAGGTTCTTTTAAATCTTTAAATGTGTTACTGCTCCTCCTCTCTGTCACATGATCCTTTTTCATGCTCTCTTCTAAGAGTAAACAATGTGTTTCTCCTGAGTTCATCCTAATCTTCCTTCACAAAAAGAGAAGTGTAAACAGTAGCTAAAGACAAAATGTCCTTATTTCCCACCCCAAAATATAATATAGAAATTAATATTAAGAAGTGCTCTCTAAAGTATATCTAAGGGAGAAATAAAAATTTAACCAAGGCTCTACTTAAAGATGTTGAACTTCCTTTTTAGAAGCTATTAAAAATCAATACTAGTCCACAGGTCAAATGTAGCTAAAGGGAGTTTTTTTGGAACCTACACAATGTTTTTCTTTTTCTTTTTTTAAATGAATGTTAACATCTTTTAGGGAAGGCATATGCCCTGCAGTTCTAAGAGCCTGAGCAATCTTACTGGCTCAATCAAGACTTTCTTCACTCATTCACACTACTCATTTGGGCCTTGTCGATTATATTTCTCATTTCTTCACCCCAAGCAACCTAAAGAAACTGAGGAAGAAGAATCATCTGTTCAAATATTCTTTAGTTCAGGATGATCAGGTGGTTACACTCTGTAATACTACCTTCTATGCTAACACAAGAGGAAATTTAGACAAGAAAGATAGCCTCTTAGAGAAAGCATTCAATTCTCACATTTATGCTGAGGAAGCCAACAATGACAAGACTTTTGTTTTTAATGCATTTATGTGCGGATACTTGAGAAATTTTCAAAAAGCATACTTATATACTCTCAAAGCACAGTAAATTTGTACAAATATGTACATTTATCCCATGGCTCACTCGTTCTTCACTTTTTGTTGTTGTTGTTTTAAAATAGCAAAATGAAGATATGCTAGCTGCTAGTTAAAAAAAAAGAAAAAGACAACCCTAGGTATCTGACATATTATTCGACAACGCACAGAACTACTTCAAATATTAATTTCAAAATCTGAGCAAGAAATAGTGTACCAGAACACAAAGTAGAAAAGAGACAGCACTTACTAAATATATTTAAATACATTAAAAGCAGCTCTGGCAATAGCAAAAAGGTACTATATGGCCCTCTAGTGTTCAATGAAGAAACAGATGAATTCTTAAGTAATTAATTCTCATATATGACATTTCATAGTGAAAAATAATACTTTCTCTGATTTGCTAAGTATGCTGAAATGCTCATGTAAGACTTCTACAAAAATTTAAATATGTTGTCTGTAGCTTTATTTCTCTGTGCCTTCTTTTGAACTACTATCCATATTTAGAGTATCCACTGAAAGAATTACGAAATGTTTTTAAAGTTTTTCCCATAAAAAAATCCCAAGACTAAACAGAAAAGGAGCAGCATTTCTCAATTAAAACTAAACAGTATTGAATTTAAGGCAATTTTCAAAGAAGAAACAAAAATAAAAGTGTCATGACTACAAATCAGGTATTTAAAACACACCTAAATTCTCTAACCATATTTTCTTTTCTCTGTTTTCTACTTCTGTAATTCAACCACCCTGATTTTTCTCTTTATCATAATTTATAGATAATAGGGATTCATTATAGCAATCAAAGCAATGAAATACATGAAAATGTGTCCCCCAGAAAAGAGGTCAAAGATGGGATTGAGATTTTAGGACAAGAGTCAAAGTAAAAAGTAGACTCACAAGCAGAAAGCAATCTTGTTAATAAGATTCTTAAGATTGTAATCACTGATGAAAAGTTTTAAAAATTGATATTACTGTCTAAATTAAAATTGGTGAAACACTAATTTCAAATTGGACTTAACTTTATTATAGGTTTTTAAAATATATTTTTACATGCATATTTATTCTTTGGATATTGGAGTTTTGGAAGGGAGGAGGGGAACTGGTATATAAGATCTAAATTATACTCCCAGCTCTTTCATTCACTTCCTATAACCTTAAGCAAATAATATTTCCAAGTTAAAACTTTAGAAACTACAGGAAGATTTTGTGAAGATCCTGTACTTGGCATCAAGATCAACCATCCAAATGTCAAGGAAAGGTAAGTTGCCTATGGCGTGGAAACTCTGCCAACGACCCTCCAAAGCACCACTTAGCCTTCATTAAACCATTAAGAAACAGACAGGATACAAACAAAGAAAAATTAAACAAATTTGCCCAATACAAACCCATATAGATATTTGGAATATATTCAACAGTCACCTAGAGAGGCTCTATACTCATTTCTAACAATTCTGCCGCTATTCAAAAAAGTTACGACTTGCCATTTTTATTTCTTAACAGCCTCTCAATACTGTCTAACTCCTATCTATCCTTTAGGTCTCAACCTAGCTTTCATTTCCTCACTGAAGATATCAGTGATTTAATTATTTAGATGTTAATACAAATGCACTGAGAATTACAAAAATGGGAGGGACAACGAAAATGCTAGAAGACAGAATCTTGATACAAAATAATCTTGGTAAGGAGGAACTTGGTAAAGATAGAGCCAAAATGAAAACTGAGTGAGGATGGAGGCACAACAGCAAGTAACAATAGAAAATCTAATAGGGACAAATTTAAAGTCTTGTATTGAGGTTCAAAAACCTGTAAATGTTCACATTAACTGGAACAGGATTAAACCAGACTGTGTTTGTGAAAATACATAAAGATTTTGTTTTCTGAAAGTTCAACTCAATTTTTTAAGCATTTTCTGTATGCAAAGTATAAGGTCCTGTAAGACACAGTATTTATAGAGAATCACATGATTTAGAGAATCATGTTTGTCAACAATCTAAATATAAATAAATTTTAAAAAACAAAGCTGACTGTAACTACCACAATATAAGTTAAAAACAAACAGCTAATGGAGATATAGAATTTTGCTCAGAGTTCTGTGAAACATTCTTAAAGCAGGTGAGATCTGAAATAGATCTTAAAAAGAAGACAAATTTGCAAGAGGCTATAAGGTGAAGACATTTAAAAGATGAGGAAAAAGCTTAAGCAAAGGTATCAGAGTGGCCTGAATTCCTCTATGCTCAGAAATACCAAATAAACCCCTGTTGCTGAGGTAGAGTAGATTAGAAACAAGCTGAAGGAAATAAGATGGTTTTTTAATTTTATATATGTTATATGTATAGCAATTACGTTTAAATATGTTTAAAAGAATAAAAGATAGGCTCTCACCAAACTAGGAATCGAGGGGAACTTCCTCAACTTGATAAAGAACATCTACAGAAAGCCTACATCTAATATCACACTTAATGATGAGAAACTGTCCCACTAAGATGAGGAACAAGGCAAGGATGTCCTCTCTCACTATTCTTTTCAATATTGTACTGTAAGTTCTAGCTAATGCAGTATGACAAAAAAAAGGAAACAAAGGGTGTGCAGATCAGGAAGGAAGAAATAAAACTGCCTTTATTCACATATGACATGATCATCTATGTAGAAAATTAGAAAGAATCAAAAAAAACCCTTCTGGAACTAACAAGTGATTATAGAGCAAAGACGTAGGATACAAGGTTAATATACAAAAGCCAATCACTTTTCTTTATACCAGCAATGAACAAGAGAAATCTGAAATTAAAAGCATATTACCATTTACATTAGTACCTCAAAAATGAAATACTTAGGTATAAATCTAACGAAATATGTACAAGATCTATATGAGGAAAACTCTGATGAAAGATATCAAAGAAGAACTAAATGGAGAGAGAATCCACATTCTTGGATAGGAAGACTCAATACTGTCAAGATGTCGGTTCTTCCCAACCTGATCTATAGATTCAATGCAATCCCAACGAAAATCCCAGTAAGTTATTTTGTGGATATTGACAAGCTGATTCTAAAGTTTATACAGAGAGGCAAAAGACCCAGAATAGCCAATTCAATATTGAAGGAGAAGAACAAAGTCAGAGGACTGAAACCATGTAATTTCAAGACTTATTATAAAGCAACAGTAATTAAGACAGTGTGGTATTGGTGAAAAAATAGACAAATAGATCAAAAAAACAAAATGTCCTCATTTTCCTTTCCAAACTTGTTTTCTTGATAATGCACAAACATTGCTTCACAGTAAGTAGGTCCTGAAACTTGTAATAATGAGTTCATCCTTATTTGGTTCACCTCTTATCATGTTGGAAGGAATCCCTCACTGATCACAAGGGCAAAGATGCATGTCTTGACCACGGAAGAAGAAACCTGATAAGTAAATAAATAAGAAAAAATATACAAAAGACATCACCGGATAAATCCCTGCCTTGCTTAGGATCATGTCACCTAACATGGAGAGAACGAGAGCAGTAAAAATGATCACATCAGAAGATAAAAAAAAAAAAAATAAACACACAGATACAGAGAACAGAGTGGTGGTTACTAGAGGGGAAGGAGGAGGGGGAAGGCTGAAAGGGGTAAAGGGGCACATGTGTATGGTGACTGACGGCAACTAGACTTCTGGTGGTAAATATAATGTAGTCTACACAGAACTAGAAATACGATGATGTACACCTGAAATTTATACAATGTTATAAACCAATGTGACCACAATGAAAATTTTTTAAAAAATGATCACATCATATGTTTGCACAGCTTTTTAAAACTTGCAAACCATTTCTACATTCATCACCTCATTTAAACTCCATACAACCCTTTGCAATAAGGACAGGTATCCTATTCCTGTTTTTTTTGTGTGTGTGTGAGGAGATCAGCCCTGAGCTAACATCTGCCAATCCTCCTCTTTTTTTGCTGAGGAAGACTGGCCCTCGGCTAACATCCGTGCCCATCTTCCTCCACTTTACATGGGAGGCCACCACAGTATGGCTTGCCAAGCAGTGCTTCGGTGCGCGCCCGGGATCCGAACCAGCAAACCCTGGGCCACCGCAGTGCAGCGCGCGCACTTAACTGCTTGCGCCACCGGGCCGGCCCCATCCTATTCCTGTTTAATGGTGAAGAAACTGAGGCTCAAAGAGGTTAAGAGATGAGCCCAAAAACTGTGCCTAGTAAATGAGAGAGCAGATAGACAGGCTTTGTTATCTCCTGTTCTTTTCAGCACACAATTCCACCTAATATTACCTGCCCAACCTATATGCCAGGGTTATGATTCAACAGAGAAAAGCTATCCAACAATGACTTCCATAGGTCACCCTGGGGAAAGATGTGGATACAAAAAAAATAAGCGGGGGGGCAGGGAGGGTGCAAAATAGAGAGTCCAGAAATAGACCTAAATAAATATAATCAACTGATCTTTGACAAAGGAACAAAAGCAATATAATGTGGCAAAGACAGTCTATTCAATAAATGGTGCTGGAAAAACTGCACATGCAAAATTTAACTCAAAATGGATCATAGACCTAAATGTAAAAAGCAAAACTATAAAACTCCTACAAGATAACATAGAAGAAAAGCTAGATGACCTTGGTTACAGTGATGACTTTTTAGATACAACACCAAAGATACAGTCTACGAAAGAAATAATTGATAACCTGAACTTCGTTAAAATTTAAAACTGCTCTGAGAAAGACAATGTCAAGAAAATGAGAAGACAAGCCACTGACTGGAGGAAAATATCTGTAGTAGACAATATGATAGAGGCCTGTTATTCAAAATACACAAAGAATTCTTAAAACTCAATAATAAGAAAATGAACAACCTAATTAAAAACAGGCACAAGATCTAAACAAACACCTCATCAAAAAAAAACAGATGGAAAGTAAGCACATGAAAAGATGTTCAACATCATATGTCATGTTTCAAATTAAAACAATGAGATACTACTATACACCTATAAGAATGGCCAAAATCCAAAACACAGACAACAACAAATGCTGGCAACAGGAACTCTCATCCATTGCTGGTGGTAAAGCAAAATGATACTGCCACTCTGGAAGAAAGTTTGGCAGTTTCTTACAAAATTAAACATACTCTTAAACCATACAATCCAGCAATTGCAATCACTGGTGTTTACCCAAAGGAGTTGAAAATTTACGCCTACAGAAAAACCTGCACATGGTTGTTGCAAGAAGCCAGAACGCAAAATAGTATATACACTGACCCTGGTTATCCAAAATATGTAGTCATGTGGTCAAGGACTAGCAAGTAATATGGAAAAATTTATTCACTAATTATTTACTGACAAATTATTAGGTACTGGGGTTCCTTATACATGATAAATACTATGAGGCAAGATAAACAAAAGGCTTGAATAGGAGGGAGGCAGAAAAACAATTTTAATACATTGTGATATGAGTTATAATAAATATACCACGGGAGCAGAGACTAAGTTGGGGTGCTTTGGAGGGCATGAAAACAGATGTCCAGGTGGTGGCTTTATGAGTTATTCCACAGCCCACCTCCTCTCAAAATTACTAATAGTATTTCATTGAATTTTCAATTTTTAACAAGAGTGCAACCTGGACCCAGAATGAGATCTGGGTTCAAATCCTCGCTCCACTACTTACCAGCTGACTGACCACTGATGAATTACTTAAACTCTCTCCACTTGTTTCTCATCTCCGATATGAGGATAAAACTTAGAACCTATATAACAAAACTATTAAGATTAAATGAGTTGATACATGTAAAGTATTCAGCACAGTGTCCTAGCACATAGTAAACAGTGTTCAATAAACGGTTTATTATCACTGTTATCAATGCTGTTTTCCATTGCACTGACGAGGTTCAGAATAAGAATAGGTGATAGTCGGGCTCTACTGTACCTCAGCAGCACCATGTTGACTACAGGACCCAGCACTTCAAGAGCAATTTGTCCAGAGAAGAGCAACCAGACTCATGATCTCAGAAATCACATTGAAGACATTCAGTCTAGAGAAAAGATTATGGATGAATATGACAGCAATCTTCTCCTATAAGAAAGGCTGTCCCTGCTCTAGACGGAAAAACAAGGACCAAAGAAGAATACCAGATGTCAACATAAAGAACTGTCTAAAAATATAATGTTACTTCACACTGTAGTATTCCCTAGTGATGACTTCATTTTCAAGCCCAAGTCTGTTGATAAAGCCACTGGGCACAGGTTTGGACTTGGTGATTTCAAAGGTTTCCTCCAATTTGGATTCTATCTCAAGAGACTTAAAACTAGGATAGAAAACCTAAGTGGTTTAAATATATTAATTCGTCTGAAGAAATGGGAGATTAAGAATAGGGGAGGGGGAGAAAGCACTGGTGACTTCCTGGTAAAGCACTTTCGAATTATGTTTTAAAAGACACACCATCAAACTGCTCAAAGAAAGACTTTAAAATGAAAGATATTCATATTTCATGGGGAACCAAAAGCGTTGTCAAGGCTACTTCAAGTAACTCTCTAAAGAAACCACATATGAAATAAATGTCTTAAAAACAAAGAAAGATACCAACATGCTAACTATTACTCTTCCAATAATGTGGTGGTAAGTTGATCTTAGAGAATTGCCAGGGTGGCACTTAAGTCCTAGAGAAGAATTGGTTATACAAAGAACTCTTAAAGAGGGCATTGCTTTTTCCACTATATTTAAATAGCTGCATTTTCATGAAAAGATCATTATATAATGCCCTTCCTTGTGAGGGATGTCTTTTTATCCAATCTTCCATTAGAGCATTATATATTATGGAAGTTATCAAAAAAGACTAAGTAGAATAAGAATTGGTTTCTAGCAGATATAGTTTTTTTCCTCATAAACAACAGTAATAAATGCTTGTTGTAGCAAGCGGGGGAAATTCTGAAAAGTTTATGAGAAAAAATAGAAGTATTTCAACCACATTCAGAGATAATTCCTAACATTTTGCTTACTTCTTTCTGATCTTTTTCCAAGCATATATATAATGTATGTCTGTTTCATAATTAGGATCATATTGTATACATATTTTTGAATCCTACATTTTCAGTAAACATATTTGTATGCATTTTTCTGTTATTAAATTTTCTTTAAAAATATGATTTTTAATGGTTGTATGAGTTGCCTTGAATTGATTTCTGCATCTTAGCAATAAAGTTCCTAAATTGGGATTTTAACTTTTCCTCAGGGCAGTCTTACACTAGTACTGCTAATTGTATTATAATATTCTCCAACATAACTATCTTTATATTGAATATCTGAGTTTTAAACTAAACTTAAATGGCATGCCTATTTATAACTTAGAGTCTGGCCTGGGTACATCTTAAGAGGCGAAATGAGAATTGCCCACATTACAATTTGTGAATCTGCAACTCTCAACCTGAATCAGCACTAGAGACAAATATATCAAATTTCTAAAAAAAAAATAAATAAAAGAATTAAATGTCAACTCAAGACAAACTTACATAAAAAAGTCACAAGGTAATACCAAATGAACTATACAATGCAGAGAAGCAACAATGGGTTCAAGGAACTAAATTTATACATATTTATGGTCATACAATTACATACATACCTATGGCCATATAATGAGTGATTACATACTTATGGTCATATAATAAGTGGCAAAATCAGAATTCAAGCCCAAATCTAAAAAGCTCTTATCACTCTATTATGCTGGGGGAAAACTCATGTCCTCCAGTGTTCCCCTTTTCCCCCACTTCCACTCTCCTCCCCACATTTAAAACTGGGTTCAACTGGACTGAATGAATGTTTCCAGTTTTTCCTCCTTCACAAAGGTAGCAGGCATAGCTATTCACTGGGCTACGTTTGCTAATGGATGTTATTCAAGATGACTACCTTATATAGCACTTTTTGCTCTCTGGACATGTCTATACCTAACAGAATTTGAACTTAATTTCTTTGCCTTACAAGTAGTCAAGGCTAGGCACTTCCTGAAGCAGCCATCACTCTCTAGAACTATACCTACAAGAGAAGAGAATTTAGGGCCCTGTTAGATTTCAGATGTTAGCCACATTGTTCTACAAAGTTTCCCAGCAGCTCTGGTTCAGGGAGTGATTGGAAGATGGTGGATTAGAAACAAAATTGTTATTGTGATCCCCTAATTGGCTAGTGATCCTTGTGCCTAATCCCTCTATTGCTCAGAAGCTAGAGACAAGAAAATGTCTTAGGCCCCTAGACACTAAATATACTGCTTCTTCGAATACATATAATATATAATATATACACTTAAGAAATATTTATTTCTTATTTGAGGCAAAAAGGATTAAAAATGGCTTAGTTACCAGGAAAAAAATCTAACAATCAAGATGGGAAAAAAATATACTAATTTGAGGTAATGAATGAAGTTACATGGGCACAGATGGAAGGTACTAAGACAGACATGGAAGCAGCAGAAATTAGTGCTCAAACATGGTTCTATTCATGAAAAGAACAAGAGGATACAACACCTGGCCTAATGGTAATCTCATTTGCTTTTCATTTTAGTAGAAAATGAGTTGATAGTCTGCATAAAACATCTAAAAGGAGTCTTTAGTATGGGTGGGCATCTCTTCAGAAAACAAGTTTTTTTAATATCATAAGGCTGTTGACAGAGGGAGTTAAAACTGAAGAGATGAGCATTCCTATCTGGGGAAGCAAGGTGACGTTAGAATTTGCAGGTAGACTAGTCAAATTTACAGAAATAGCTAGCATAAAACCCCTGGTTAAGAAGCACGTTTGATGGACTCGAGACAGAACGATATCTGTTATCCAGTCTCAAACTTCATTGTCGTTTCTTCCTGTTACAATTTCAGCCTCAAGCTCTCATCCTTTCAATAATGTTTGTTAAATACCAACAAACAAAAGCACTTAATTGAGCTCTCTGTATTTTCTAAAGGGTAGCTCTGATGATTTCAAATGTGATGGTCTTAGAAAGCCATCACACTCCAGCCTGGAACCTAAACAGACTTAGAGTTCTGCTGAGAAAATCTTGTTTAGTAGTGTTTGCCAAATTCTACCATAGAGGGCAGCATAGCACATGGAAAGAAAAGGGGTTTTTTGAAATGAGGCAGATCTGGATTAAAATCTCGTCACTTACAGTGTGATTTTTGGGTGAATCATTTGGCCTCTCTGTAACCTCAGCTTACTTATCTGTCACAGGAACTTGCAAACAGTATGGGCTTAATAAATACCAATTCTTGACTGCCAAAACCTTTGACTTTTAACATTAGAACAGTCCAGAATTTCTAATGTATATTATTGCCATATGCTCGCCTAAGAACAAATCTTTGGTGACTAGGAGGGGGAAAAATAAAAGATTGTCCTAAAAGTTTTGATAGTTCTCAAAGAAAAAAACTAATGCAAAGAAGGACCAAAAATAGTTTTCCTCATTAATATCATATTTGCATATACAGCATGTTCAGGAATGACAAATAAATAAGTCTAGCTGTCCACAGAGTGTGTTTAGGAAACTGCCAAAAAATAACATTTGAAAGGTATGCTGGGTAAAACTAGAGAGGGCTAATCCTATATTAACATTAAAAAATGGGATTTTAAAAATGATTATTATACCTCTATTCCACTCAAAGTCAAAGTTTAAAACAGCTTGAAAGAAACTGTGGCCTAGGGTAATGTCTCTAGAAGCGCTTTATGTTTATAATGATCAAGAATTTAAAGCTGCTCCAAAATGAAGTATTTGAAACAGTGAGAGCTTTTCCCTATTTACCATATTAAAAAGATTTATACACATGGGTGACTGACATTTTCTTTTTAAGCAACACAGTAATAGGTGACATTTTTAAAACGTTGAAAAATGAAGTATTCTGGGAATGATCCTGAAGAACAGTTTCGGGAATGGACAAAAAAGAAAACAGGCCAATTTCAGACTGAAATCTACTTTGTAGAAGGGCATCACTGCCTTGGAAAACAGTTTTATATTATTCTTGCCATGTTTATGAAGGTAAATGACCTCAAAATAAGCAATATATCAAAAGCATAACACTAGCATACACATGTATACATATACACATAAACGCATATACACATCTATCCCTGTGTTGTTAGTCCTCAGTCCACTCCTGCGGCCTTGTATGTACAGTACAATAATTTGTATTCATGACTCAAGAGACATTAGAGAAAGCTGGCTTAAATTCAGTATACTTTGTTTTTAAAGAGGTAACTATATAACTATACAAGACATATCTAAAAGTTGTGTTTACACTTTCATCTTGAAGGGAAAGGAAGGATAAAGCACCTGTCAAACCTGTGTACTGGAAGTTTTCCTAGAGAACATTATATGATGATTTCTCCTTTTGGAAAAAGATACGTTTTGTCTAGCTGGCTTTCTTGTTTTTAATTTAAAATGTGGTTGAACTCATTGATAGCTTTGCATTGTTCAGCAAGGCTTAGTTTTGATTAAACTTCTTTCTTAAGATAATGCAATTAAATACTAGACTCCCATTGCTCCAACTGAACTCTCAGAAAAAAGAGGAGAGATACAAACTCCCTTTTTTGATATAGTAACCTTGAGAGAGAGAGAGATCAAGACATGGGGTATATACGCTGGGCAACTTGCACTAGAAAAGATCTGAGACTTACCAACGAAGCAGGGCTGCAGCTGTTGGTGTTAGAGCCATCAGCTGAGATTCAAAGCACTGCTTCAACACCTTGAGACAGGGATGGTAAAATGGATGAAAACCACTACCTGAAGCCAGTTGCTTCTCAGATCAAATCAACTAAATAAAATCTGAACTCGCAGACCGGCTAGGGGAATTGGGGATAAACATGTTTTAGAAAGAGTTTAAGTTTCACAAGCTGAGGCAAAAATGATATAGATAATTCAAGTATTAAACCAAGTGTCTAAGATATTTCATTCTAGGTCACGTTAGACTAAAGGAGATGAAGTTAAATTTGTTTGTATGTTGTTTATGGGCTAAATCAAGGATTCGCTGTGAAATTTAAAAAATAAGACATAGGAGTAAGACGATAAACTACTACAGACATTATTTATTTTAATGTCTGTAAAATAAGTAAGCTTTTATTTAAATTAAAATCTTCCTTTCCAAAGAATCGTTAAACTCATAAGTCTACTCCACATGGATATTCTTTATTTTTATCTAATTTTCCAATGATAAATAAAGAACCAGAAAGCATGCAAACATAAAGACCTATGAGCGGAAAAGCCTGAAAGAAAAAAACACCGAAGTTGTGCTACATACCTCATTCATTCTGAGTATAAATTCCTTTTACTTTCTCTTCTTTAAGTAGACCATTAGATAGTAACATTGTCTAAAATATTGATTAAAATAAATTCTGACTCCAGTGAAAAGCACATAATGTCTTACTGAATTTCCTGTAATTTCAACAGCATCAAAATACAGAAAAAATAAAATTCAACATAGAGGAGAAGTCAGTACTTACTTGACTTAGCAGCTAGTCCACAAGATCAAGTTATGTAAAAAAAACTCCTATTTCCAACTCTGGTTATGATTTTGTGGAGGGTGTGTGTGTTCATACTCCTTACAACTTAAAAGTTTTTTTAATTACGAAAAACCTTAAACATACTTAAAAACTACAAAGAATAATACCTATAAACCCCCATGTCCCTGTAACCCAGCTTCAACAATTAGCAACTCACGGCCAATCTATACCCTCCTTCCTTTTCTTCCCTCCGGTATCATTTTGAAGCAAAGCCCAGAAAATATACAATTTCATTTTGATTATAATTTGATGAGAAGAGAGAATACAATACAAAGATTGGGTAGTGAGAGAAATAACACTTCTTCTTTCTCTCCACAATCCCCGCCCCTTGTCATGACCACAATTTTAAGTGATATAGTATCCAGGAATGTTTTGAGAAAAGAAGCCCACATGCCACCCCAAAGAACAAGCACTGGCAATTACAAACTTACTGCAGCTGCCCAATCACTTCCTTCTTCCATCTCAGACAGACTTTAACGTTTCAGCACCTCCCTGCCTATCCAGTAGCAAAGATAACAACTGGGAAGCAGTGACAGTATGACTGGTTGCAATATTTCAGTCCTTAATCTCTGGCATAGCCTTAAAGGACTGTATCCAATCGAACTGTTTCTCAGCACGGGATTAATCACCAAATCCCTGCGTTGATAAGATTCCTATGTCTAACTGTTCACCTTTTAAAACATGTTTATGGCTAACTCCATGGGCTACCACTAGCTAAATGAGATAAGAAGGCAGACACAACAGAGCTGTCTCCCAGGAATGGGAAAGGAAAGGAAAACGGCAAGCAAGGGAAGTCATGGCAGAAACTTGACAGAAAGTTGAGAATCTAAGTGCATCTTCACATCATCTCCTACCTCTCACAGTCAAATATCAACCAAAATGGTTTGGTTACCCTATAGCAAATAGTCAAATCCCTTTGAGAAGTAAATGGAGTGTTCCACTAAAATGAAGTCAGAAAGAAAAACCAATTCTTCTGGTGTTCTTGAATGTTTTAATTTTAATAAAATAACTAGATGAAAGCAAGCAGTGAAGATAGCACCATGCATTCTTGTTCATTTATAATGTAGGAAAAATTTTTAATAATCTTAAATACGTCAGTGTCTAGTACTTTAACTTTTAAAAACACCTACTCAGATTTCTCCAACAACCAAATATTAACATTCAGCGTGTAATTTTATCTTGTTTAATTACATAATGAACAGAAGATTGTTTACAAAAGATAAATTTTAATCATTATAAGAAAACTAATTTGAAGTAACTTCCAGTAACTTGTGCCTTGGAATAACACCTGTGAATATACAGTCCACCCCACCAGCTGCATTTGGTAAATAAGGAAAGATTCTTCACTACTTGATTTACATAAATCATATTTCATCCCAACCTTCTCCACTGCACACAACCTACTAACCCCTGTCCCTGGGACAAAATTTATAATAAAATTTGATATTAATGATTTTTCATAGTAATAGGATCAATTTACCCTCCCTCCATTTGTAATAAGATTGTCCAATTATCAATATTTCTATTTCTAATACTTTCTAATATCTCCTGTAAAATAAAAATTACTTTTTTATTATTATACATCTGAAGATTAATTTTGCAGTAATACAAAGACCATGAGGAAAGTTGCATTATAAATTAATATGGATATGTAAAATTTCTCAGGTGGAACAGCAGACTTAATATACTCACTTTTGTTGTCTTTGTATAGAATGGGGAGGAGAGTTGGTGAATAGGCAGGTCCACGATACTACTCGAGTTTGTGACACTGTTACTATGTGTATGTTCATCTTCCCTGCTACTGTCATCAGACTGATCAAAATCATCACTCTCCTGGTCCATTTCCTCTTCCTCTTCATCCTCCTCATCTTGTTCACCAGCATGTTCTTCCTCTTCCTCTTGTTCTTCTTGGTTTCCCGAGGAGTCCTCATCTACCGAAATAAATCGATTATTGTTTTCTTCCAATTGTCCTTGCTGGGAATCATTTTGGTTTCCAGGTCTAGGTTCTACTCCAATGACTTCACCGTTCCTTGCAGTGTGCTCCTCCTCCTCTTGTTGTCTTAGCTGGTGCTGCTGCTGCTGCTGTTCCTCCTCTACCACACGATTCATCTGTTCCTCATCTGCCTGGCTTGAGGAAGGGTTACCTCTCAGAGAGCCTCCAGTTCGTCGTCTTTTGCTGCCCACAGAGAGCAGTTCCTGATTCATTTCCAAAAGCCAGCTTGCTACTTCTTGAACCTTGGCTAAACTATCAGAAGATGCAAAGTTTTTCACATTCTGTAGGGAAAAATGAGGGGGACAGAAAGGTTTTTACAATCTGCATTATCTTCTACTTTTATGTTCTATGTCTATATTCCAAATTTCATTAAAGATTGTAGAAGGTATTTGATGCCACTGAGGCATTAAGATGTTCTTTAGGAATTCAAATTAGAAAAGTTATGAGACTTTATAAAGACATACACAAAAATCATACAGTAAAGTTTTATTTTAATCTCCTTTTTAGAAATAATTTTAGAATTAAGTTTTATAATTTTAGTTGCTTTGATTAATAAAACATAATTTAACCAATAAAACAATTTTAAATTTTACATCAGTTCATAAACTATACCCTTTGTAGAACTTCCACAATATGTTAAGAAGTATATCACAAAAAAACTATTCAATGCTCAGTTAAGTTCAGGAAATGCTGAGGTAAACCAAGATAACAAGGATTTTTTACTTTAGGAATTTCCCAAACTTCTCTGATCAGAGAATCTTGCCTTTAGACACAGTTTTCGGACATGTACCAAGTCATTATGATTTTCATTGTTCACAATGAACATAAATAAAATAAACAGCAAATAAACAAAAAAATTTTTTTTAAAAGGAAAAAAGTTCATAAGTTCATACCCTCTGACCCAGTAACTCCACTTCTGGCAATCTATCCTAAGGAAATAATCCTAAAACAGAAAAAAAAATTATGCAGAGGATGCTCACTGCAGCTTTATCCACAAAAGCAAAAAATAAAAATAAATGTAAATAAAAAATAATCAAAATCCAAATGTTCAAGACAAAGGAATTCATGAGATGAGATATATATATATACGGCAATCTCTAAAGATGATGTTCGTTAAAAAAAATTGTGAAAACATGGATGTTTGTATTATATTACGTTAAGGGCAAAATGCAGGAAACTATATGATCACAGCTGCATAAAGACTAGAAGACAATATTTCAAAATATAAACTGTATTTAGGCAGTGGTATTATATGTGCTTTAAATTTATTTTTTACCTTTTTTCTCAAATTTTATATATCATATGTTTACTTTTATGTTTTTTTAATATAGGCTCTAAAATTTGATCTGATATAGAATCTTCATAATGTTCCTTCTTAAATTTCATCCTTTGCAAATATCTATATGGACGTGTTCAGAGTTACATAAAATAATGGCAACACATTACACAAGTTCATATAAAATTCCTTTCAAAAATATTTTTAAGATTTACAAGATATGAGAAATACAGTACCCATTTCCTATCACGCCCTAAAAGTAACTACGTTATGGGGCCGGCCCCGTTGCTTAGCGGTTAAGTGCGCGTGCTCCGCTACTGGCAGCCCGGGGTCGGATCCCGGCGCACACTGACACACTGCTTCTCCGACCATGCTGAGGCTGCGTCCCACATACAGCAACTAGAAGGATGTGCAACTATGACATACAACTATCCACTGGGGCTTTGGGGGGGGAAAAAAAAACGAGGAGGATTGGCAATAGATGTTAGCTCAGAGCCGTCTTCCTCAGCAAAAAGAGGAGGATTAGCATGGATGTTAGCTCAGGGACGATCTTCCTCACAAAAATAAATAAATAAAGGTCCACAGTCCTCACGGCAAGCTTTGAAATGGGGTCAAGAAAGTCCAAAAGATAGTTTTAAAATAGCAATATTTCATTTTCTTTTCTATAATCTACGCTTTGTAAGAAATAAGCTCTAGTATAGGGTGAAAATATTCTGTAATTCTAATTACACTAGAAGCACAGGTGTAGAAAGAGATGAGTTCCAAAGACTGAGCCCTGAGGCACTCCAACACTCTTAAAGAAGAGAAGTAACCAGTAAAGACAACTAAGGAAAACCAGGAATGAGTGGTATCCTTGAAGCCAAGCAAAGAAAGCACATCCAGGAGGAGAAAGCAAACAATGGCAACTGTTGCTGATAGATCAAGTAGGATGACGATAAAGAACTGACCACTGGATTCAGCACATGGAAGTCACTACTAATAGGAGTTTTTATTAGTTCAGGTTTGACTAAAGTAGATTTAAGAGACTAGGAAAAGAGAATAGAGATGGTGGGTATGGACAAGTTAGGAGTTTGCTGCAAAAGGGAAGAAAACAAAGGGAGTGGTAACTGGTAGGGAAAACGAGGTCAAAAGAGTTTTGATTCTTTAAGATTGGAGAACTAGCAGTATATCTGTACGCTGACAGGAATGATCCAATACAAAACAAAAAGTTGATAATACAATCGAGAAAGAAGAAATGGTAAAGTGATGTCCTTAAGTAATTAAAAGGGGATGATGAGAAAGAATTCAAAAGTGGAATAACTAGTTTTAGTTAGGAAAACAGATATTTCATTTATGGTAAGAGATGAAAAGCAGAGTGGTATTATAGGTACTTTAAAGTTATTTCTTTTTACCATATTTCTCAATGTGGAAACAGTTGAAAGTAGGTGGGTTTTTATAGTAGTGGGAGTCTTTGCAAGTTCCCTACTCCTTCCTTCAACTTTTTTCCTTTTTCTTTGTAAAGTAGGAAGAAAGGTGATCTTGGGAAGTAGGAAGTTGAGAGTGATCTTGGGAGAGGAGGTGTTAGGAATTTGAGGAGAGAGGTATGAAATAGTCCTCTAGGGAGAGAGGAAGAGAACTTTCCTTGGTGCATGAGATTTTGATGATCAAATGCAATCAATAAACCATAATGTAATATATATTAAATGTGGCTTTTAAAAGTCAAGTGGTTCTCGTTTACAACTCCGTCAAGCACAAGACAAAATTTCTATTTGAGGTAGAAGGTAGGGTTCCTTAGAAAAAGCACGTTAAATGTATCCATTGTTTTCAGAAGACTAAGGAAAACAAAGGTAATCAAAATATTAAGATAAAAATCTCACTGGCTAGTATATTCAAAGACAAACTATGAAAACATCAGAGGAAAACAGGTTAAAAATAATGTGGAAAAACACTGACCTACACAGATGAATACATATAGATGGTATCCTAACATATATAAAGGTAAATCTGCTATCCATAGGTTTTCTTCAAAAAGAGAATCAAAATCTTGCTTTAGCAACTGTATCTAAAGTCTAGCTCTCCTAACGCTAACAAGGACACTTTTCCCTTAGATGTTTATGCATAGAACAGCATGAAATCAACAACTTTGCCTGGGATGTTGCAGGCCCCAAACAAATTGCTCTTTGTGTGCGCAACCCAACAAGCATATTTTTACAAGACTGAAACAGGTAAATGACATATTAAGAACAACTTACAAAGTGAAAAGATGAGAGAACAAAGGTTATAAAACAAATCACAAATAATATGTGTAAAGAAGGGAGGAGACTGTTGGTAAGCAGCCAACCTACCAACAAATAGAAAGTTTATGACCGGCATTTCTAAAATAGTACCAGTACTGGTCATCACTGAATATTTCTGTTACCAATTATGAATCACAACAATTCAAATCACTATCATTGTGTAACTTTAGTGTTATCTTCGGGGAACAGAGAAGAAAGTGTCTTGATTTAAGCTAATAAAGTTAACCAACTCTCATATTTACAGTGTGGCATAGAAATAGCTTTCAAAATAATACAAATTCTTATAGACAGACCTGGTCAAAAATGGTAAATCCAAGTAGATGAATCAGATTTAAAGTGTAGCCAATATAAAATATACAATGACAGAGCTAAAAGTCAGATTACAGGAATTCCAGAATATCTGAAGAGGCTGAAAATATCTAATTGATAGACTTACATAAAAATTTTTCCAAGTAGTGTATATATTGGATTGGATTTCTCTGATCCATTTTGAGAATGGAAAATGGGAATGAACATATAGAAACTAAGGGAAAAAATTTCATTTTCTTCAATATTTATAAATTTAAACAAAAAACAATACTTTTAGGAAATTAGTTTTCTAACAATAATCTCTTAAGCTAATGAACTAATTAAAATAATAAGTATTTATCCAATAATTAACAGGAAATCAGAATCAACTACTAAATACATTTTTTTTTTTTTTTTTTTTGCTGAGCAAGATTCGCCCTGAGCTAACATCTGTGCCAATCTTCCTCTATTTTATATGTGGGTCGCCACCACAGTATGGCTGTGGATGACTGGTGTAGGTCCATGCCTGGGAATCAAAGCCAGGCAACCAAAGCAGAGCATGCCAAACTTAACCACTAGGCCATGGGACTGGCCCCCACTAAATACTTTTAAGGAGAGGAAAAATATTTTTAAATATAGCTTATAAAGCCCCACATAAAAAAGAAAATTAAATATCCTGATCGAAAAGTTAAAACCGCCATACAGGAAAAGTTAATAAATGAACTATGAATAAAAGAACGCAGATTTTTGCTTTCACAATTCTAATGCTAAACTTTTTTAGCGAAAATTTTTTGTATGATTAGGACACTGAGGCATATGACACACAAACATCAACAAACAGAATCCTATATCCTAAAAAAAAAAATAGGCAAATCAATGTAAAATTTGAACATGCTCTTTTATTTCTTCTTACCAGTAGAAGTATATAATGTCAAGCTATATAAAATACACAACTTATGTTTTTATCAGTAACTAGTGAGACTGAACTTGAAGTCAGTTAATAAAATCTGAGGGCTAACACATCTTGACATATGATTTCCTTGACGACTGGGCATGATGAAAATGGAAATGATTCAAGGTCAGGAATAATACCGATAAAAGAAAAACATAGAAATTTTAAATTGAAAAAGTTCCTCACTTCACAGACAAAGCACACACAGGGATTAAGTAACTTTCTCAAGATTGTAGCTTCAAGCAAAGCAGGGACCAGAAATTGACACTCAACTGAGTTTTCTGTCATACGCCTCAGTTTACATAACTACGTATGATAAAATCCTAAAAGAATATAAAATCCTAAAAGAATATCATTCTCTAACATTGATAGTGCCTTCTTTTCCAAAACCAGAATCAGTACAATGCTCAAAGATTATTACTCTAAAATAATTACCTACTGAGCACTCAGTATGCTTCAGGCACATACTAATTTTCTAGAGGATAATGTTTAGAAATGTTTCTTTACAAGTCAATGACTTTTAACCCGACCAGAACCCACAGTAAAATTAGATTTTACATTACAACTCTGTATGCATGTATTTAAACAGATCTAAAACAATGATTTCAGAGAAAGAGAATTATGAAATGTTTCAGATACCTAAAGTCTCTACAACTTCATTAAACACAATCCATTCTCATTATTCACAGTAATTGTGTTCTATTAAGTTGCCACAAATACTGAACTATTGCTCCCAGGGGAAATACAGGGTTAAGTTCCTGCAAGCCTCTGGTCACAACATTTTTGCCAAGTGATCAATACATAATCTTTTTATATGTGTATTTCTATTTAAAGATGTGTTATTTAATATATATTGCTGATTCATTAACATTGAACTCATGGTCACCAGCACTATAAACTCATACTTGAATAAAGTTTATCTAGCACATGTATGTTCTCCATAAGGCTTATCACAACTAGAGAGCATCTCAGCACTATGCTTGGGGGCCATTTTAAACAGCAAAATCAACAAAGTTTTTAGTGAAAAATGTTTCACTAAATAAACCATGACAAGGACATTTGTTTACAGTATGAGAGCTGAAACAAGAAAGCAGAGTGTCATCTTGTCCGACCTCAGATAGGAACTGTACGTATCAGGTGACTCAAATTTTTTGCCACTCTGTGCATGCACGTGTCCATAAATGACTGTGAAAGCACGAGTACTGATTTTTGGGGTTACAAATAAGTTTTAGTTAGTAGGTGAATTTGCAGATACAGGATCTGCAAATAATGAGGATAGACTGTATGTACTTTATCTAAATCTTTTAGACAGAGCACTGCTTGGAATGCGAGATTCACATAGTATTTTGAGATGTCAATGAAGAAGCCACAGCATTACCTATTATTATGGTTCCAGTAATTTAACAAATGATAAATGATCAAAGAAAGTAAAAGCTCCAATATAGATATTCATCATTAAATTTTTCAAATAAATCAAAAGTTCCGATAGCCCATAAAAAATAAAGTTGAACTTTGTATAAAGTAATTGCTGGAGAAAGAAAAGGGGGGAGGGGCATCACTTTTCCTGTTTTTAAATTGGGAGAACAGGGTTCTTCTGGCGGCATCTTTCACTATAGTGTGAAGTCCAGAAAGGTCCAAACCTAAGGGTACCTAAAGGGAGAGATGCCTATAGCGAACTCCCAGGATCAAGGAGAAGTGTTAATAATAACTTTGCTTTTCAAAAAAATTCAAAAATGAGGCTAGTGAGATAAAAGACAACTATTCCATGACTTTCCTCAAGTCCTAGAAAATCCAGGGTAACTTTTAGTCACTATACCTTGTTGATTTAGTGGCACTTCAAATCAATTTATTTTTCATAAAACATGCTTTTCAAAAGACTTTTGATTATTCAGAACCATATGACCTGCTTATTTTAGACTGCTTAAAGGAATTAAAGTGGGCATAGTACACACGGTAAACAAATTGAGCTCTAAAAGCCTGTCTCAGAGTGAACTAGAGTTGCAAGCCTCAAAAGAAGACACCAAGGTCAAGACTGACCTTGAAATCATAGTAGACACTGAGGAGTACTGGTTACATTAATAAAGCAAGGAGTGACTTCAGCAAATTGTCAAAGCCTCCAAATGATTGTACAATATTAACATTTTCACAAGTTACATAGCAGGAATGACCCATTACAAAGTTATTAAGAAGCTTTAAGACATAGATGGCAGGAAAATAAACCAAATTGTACTCATTATTGGGAAGGATAACGCAAAGCTCAGAATCACCTTCTGCAAGCAGTTTAGGATTTTCACTGAATCCTAAAAGAGCCTCTCTAATCACCAAGAGTCCTCTTCTGATCACAGTACTTACTAACACTTCAACTTCATATTATGAACTCTCTATACCCCAAATTAATAATTTACTTATTAATGACTGTGGTCAAACTGATTAACAGTAAGTATCTGGAATACATGAAAAAGTAAGTCTTACCATCACTCTTACTCAAAATCCACCAAGCCCTTCCCATCTCATTCAGAATAAAAATCAATTTTTTTTATGATTGCCTGCTAAGCCCTATATAGTCTATATACATCCCACTACTCTGACTCATATTCTACTATTCTTTTTCACTTTGCTCTACTCTGTCTGTCCTTGTTCTTTCTTCAAGAAGAAAATATGCTGCTATCTCAAAGCCCTTGCTCCGGCCATTCCCTCTGTCTGAAAGCTCTCCCCCATATGTCTGCATGGTTCTTCTCATTACTTCCTTCAGCACTCTGTTCAAATGTCCCCTAATCAATGATACTTTCTCTAATCATCCTATTTAAAATAATAACTCCTTTACATCACCTTCCCTTTTCCCCTTGCTCTGCTTTACTCTTCTCCACAGCACTGTATAAAAGCACTGGAATAGTGCCTGCTATATAATAAGTGCCTATCTATTCTATCTGTGTGTTTATTCATGTATTATCTGCCTCTCCCACTAGAATTTAAGCTCCATAAGGAAAGAGACTTTCCTCTTTCATCACTGTTATCTTCAGCACCTACAAAAATGCTTGCCTCAGTCGGTCCTCAAAATATTTGTTTATTGAGTAAATAATTATTAAATCTTTTTAAAGCCAGTCATGCGCTGAGCATACTTTCTTCACCAAAGAAGAACTTCAAGCCAGGTCACAAACACAATATCAATTATTTTAAACACATTTTGTAAAGTTGTAGTCTGTACTGAACAACTCACTTGTAGTACTTCTGAAACTGTTAGAGTATAAATCTAATATCTTAACATTTATTTACAAATTACCTCTTCTAGTCATTAAAATCATTTTTTTCTCTTTATCACACTTGCTATTTTCAGCACAGGCTATAAAAAAATATGTGACTAAAAAGATTAATACTTCAAAAGCACATAATTTGTTGAGTAATTCTAGTTCCACATCTCCTATACTGCAGCTAACTGGGAAACCATACATGTAACTTAAGGTGAAAATCTTCCACGGACTACAAAATTGGCTAAGCAGATCCTTCATAATGTAGATAAAATCAACACAAAATGAACAATATGAGGAGCATCATACAAGTACCCATACAAGCAGCAAGTATTCATTAAGTTTTATGGTTTTGAACTGAATAATTTAAATATACCTGCCTCATTAACCATATATATCCTTACTAGGAAGGATGCAAAACACTATTTCTCAGTCCACATGACAACACTTCTATTTTTTATGTTATTTAACTTACAATGTCTATTTTTGTTTTGGAAAAATTTAATTCCTTGTTCCCATTCAACTCCACTCACTATATCTGCAATCTGGGTTTATTCCATTCATTACAACTAAATTTTAAACTGGTTACTAAATCCCAGTGGATCTTTTACCATTTTTGTAGCTTTTTACATTGTTGAACAAACACTCCCTCTTCTTTATAACTCTCTTGTCCCTTAGTTTCCCTTGGTATCATCCTTTTCTTGGTATCATCCCTCAGGCAGCACTGTTGTTATTCTCCATTGCCAGTTCCTTCCTTCTCTCACAGTTTCTTTGAAACCTAGGGTTTTAACTATCACATAGAAGCTAATGACAACCAGTTCTATTACCTCCCACCAAACTCCTCTACTGAGCCTATTAGTTTTACCAAGATGTCCCACAGCCACCGCAAATTCATTATTTTAAAACCCAAACTCCTGGGGCCAGCCTGGTGGCATAGCAGTTAAGTTCACACGTTCCACTTCAGCAGCCCGGGTTTCGCCAGTTCGGATCCTGGGCGCAGACCTACTCAAGCCATACTGAGGTGGCGTCCCACGTAGAAGAGCTACATCTCTACAACGATGATATACAACTATGTACTGGGGCTTTGGGGAGAAAAAAAGAAAAAGAGGAAGATTGGCAACAGATGTTAGTGCAAGGCCAATCTTCCTCAAAAAAACACAAAAAAACAAAAAAACCCCCACCAAATTCCTGTTTACACACACACATCCCCAAACTTTTGAGGCCCAAATTTGTTCTCAGATCCTCCTACTATTTACTCTGTCTCAGTGAATGGAATCATATTCTAGCCAGCTGCAGATTTAAGAAGCCTGAATGGCTCTTCCTGTTCCTCCTACTATCTCCTCCCTCAACAATTTAGTCTTAAAGCTATTAGATGGAGCCAAGCAAGTTAGGTATATGTGTGGGAGGCAAGGTGGCAGTCCAGCAGAGGAGGGTCAGTCTAAGCAGAGTGAGGAGGGTCTCCCTGTATGTGGGAGATGGTGGGAGGAAAGAGAGGCAGACAAGCGTGGGTGTTAAAGCCTGACTATGAGAAGGGTAAGGAATGATCCATACCGTGGAGAAGCCCAGCATGTCAAAGGCAGAGCAGAATGAGAACACACATTTAGGTAGTGGCATCAAACATGAGCAGAGTAAAGAAAGTGTCCACACAGCAGGATAGTGTCAAAGCCCAAATGGGATAAGGAGAGTGTGGTGGTTATAGTGGCGCCCTGCTCCAATATTTCAACAGAACCTCCTATGAAGAGCAGAGCTGCTTGACAGCCCCCAGCTACCTTGGAATTCACTGCAACATTCACACCTGGCCATGCTTCCTCTAGACCTCTCCCAGCAAATGACCGAGCGTGGTAGGAATGCTCCAATAGCCAACTCCCTGCACATCAAATCTTGTCTTGACATCTGTTTCTCTGGGGACCTGAATTGACACAGAAGGCATCCATGTACAGGTGTCTAAAACTCCTGAGATGAAATAAAAAAGTTCTGGAAGACACTAGAAAATGGTTAACTTCATTAAACAAAGGTCATTTTACTCCAGAATGTTTAAAGAATATCTCCTACTACATAAAGAAACCCAGTGGCTTAGCAGAGAAAAAGTTCTCAACAGGGTACTTGAGCTGAAAGGACTCCTTTTAAGACAACAGAGGCTAGATTTTGTTGAATCCTCTGAAGATGAGGAATGGCTGCAGAAACTAGCCAACACAGCACTTACTCTTCAGTCTCTGTAAGGTATGAAGAAAATGTTTTTGACTTCAAAGGACAAGATTATTGGATTTAAAGGGATAATGCATTTTTGGAAAACATTACATTCCAAAAAGAAGTCTTGAAATGTTTCTACTGCTGCTTGGGCTTGAGCGAAGAAGGGTTATCATTAAGTCTCAAGTCTTATTGGAAACCACCTGGAGAAGCTGCAGAAAAAAACTGAACTAATTTTCCTTCCCTTTCAACACAAGTGTATCACTGAGCAAGAACTCTTTTTCTGAATCTTCTGATTACAAGAATTTGACTTGAGAAAAAAGGAAGAGCTGCAGTCTTATACATTCAAGATGAGTTTTACTGATCTGTCCCAAATTCTGGATTTCTGTGAAGAAAAGAATACTCTACTATTTACAGGAAAACAATGAACATTATGCTGCAGTTTTCAACTTCTGACACATCTGAACAATGTTTTTCTTATTTAATGAAAATCAAGAATAAGCTAAGAAATGGTCTCATTTCAGTTGAAAAGGAAATTTGTATGTGTTCGCTTATCCCATGTTTGACCCTGAATAGATATTTGTGAAGCAAAAACCAAGCACACAAGGCAAACATAATTTTTACGCTAAAGAGGTAAATTCGCAGTAAAGGGATAAATATAATTCTTATTTTTAAGACTCAAAAATAACAATTTATGCATATATGATCCCATAAAAGAAATAATTTTCTAATTGCTAGGCCTACATTTCAGCCTGATCGTATCACTGAGTAAGGAAATGTTTTTTCAAAGTCTTGTATAAAATTGTGTCTAGGCAATATTTTTACTCATATTGCTTTGGCTTAGGGTTTTAGTAGCTTTACTATTCAACACTGTCAATAAATTTTCATGTTGTAAATAACATTAACTAAAATCAATTTACAACCTTTATTTAAATTAAATCTGCTGAGCCTACATTAAGAAAAATTAAGTTCCATTTTGGCTTAAGCTTGTTACATGAAATTTATTACATTTCTTATGAGTTTGCAAAACTTATGAAAAGATAAAAGAGATTAATTTCAAAGAAAGTAAGCTAAGCTTAATTACCAGGGGTTTGTATTTTCCCCTAAGACAAGTTGGCTAAAATGCCATTTTTAGTTTTAAATATGGGAGGAAACTACTCTTGCAAATACCATATCTCATTTGGAGATCATATAGTAGAAATTTGTGGTTAAGGTCTATTTGGTTAAGGTAAAAAAAAAAAAAAAAACCAGTGGGCCGGTCCCGTGGCTTAGCGGTTAAGTGCACGCGCTCCGCTGCTGGCGGCCCGGGTTCAGATCCCAGGCGCACACCGACGCACCGCTTCTCCAGCCGTGCTGAGGCCGCGTCCCACATACAGCAACTAGAAGGATGTGCAACTATGACATACAACTATCTACTGGGGCTTTGGGGGGAAAATAAATAAATAATCTTAAAAAAAAAAAAAGTAGTAAAGTTAAAAAAAGAAAAAAACTGGAGTTTCCTCTATCTGCTTTACTAACTTGTATTAGAGCTGATATCCTTTGTGGGAAGGGGAAACCACACAAAAAGAAGAAGCTAATGAATTTGCCAATATAAACAGATCCATAGAAAAAGAGCTTCTCTACTCAAAAGGGCACTGAAAATTATCAATGAATTTTATATCTAACTTACTGATTGAGCTAATGTACCACAAGCTGTAGATATAATAATTTTTATTTAGGGGTTCCCAAGATCAGAAAATTATTTTAAATGTTCCTCCAGCATAAAAAGATTGAGAAAGGCTGAAAGTGAACATCAGTAATGGGACAAATTGAAATTATGTTCCCTAATAGGAAGCAATGAGTAACAGCATCACTTCTGTGATATTCCTGCCAACGATGCATAACCTGAATCCACTAATGAGGAAACTAGACAAATCCAAATTAAGGGTCTTTGTTCAAAATGACTGGCCTGTAATCTTCAAAAGTGTTAAAGGAATGAAAGTAAAGATCAAAGAACTGTTCCAGACACATGATAACTAACGCAACCCACGATTTTGAATGGAATCTTTCTGTTATACAAGATATTTGAACAACTGGTGAAACTCCAATAGGGTCTGAGGAACAGACAATCTAACATGTCAATGCCCATGTCCTCATTTTAGTGGTTATATTGTGATTATGCAGGAGAATGTCCTTGTTTATAAGAAATGCATAATCAATTGTTTGAGGGTGATGGTGCATCACATTGGCAACATCAAATGGTTCTGGGGCAAAATAAGTTCTTAGTACTATACCTGGAACTTTTCTGAAAGTTAAAAAAAAAAAGGGAGGGGGAGAAATCTGCACATCATTCTGGTTCCCATCATCTGTTACAAACCACCTTTGCCTTGTCCCCACACTTTTGTCACCCACTCATATCATCAGAAAGTCCTCCTAAGTCTACCTCTTAAGTAGCTCTACAATCAATCCCACTTCTCTAAGTACTATTTAATAAGCAGATACCATCAGTCTCTTGCCCAAACTATTTGAACAGCATCCCTAGTAATCTCTCTCTCTTTTGTCTCCCATCCCTCCCACCTACTCTCTACACTCCCGCCAGAACATGGAATGTCAATACCCAAGCGACAGTTTCCAAACTTTTTACATGCTGAATCCTTCGCTCAAATGAAGAAAAAATATTAAACAGATAAAGAGGGAGCTTGTGAGGGGGGAAGGTAGGAGGGGAGAAGAGAACATTGTACACAGAGTGAACTAGCAACCCTGAGTAAATCTGCAGAACTTCTGAAAACTACTATAGGATAAAAATTGAAACTCCTAAACACAGCACACAAGATGTTCCTAATCTGGTCTCGCCTCTATCCATCTTCAATACACACTGGTTTGTCTTAAACTGTACATTACCCAACAATATTGATCTACTTGTATTCTCCCAATATGCTTTTTGTTCTCCTATGTCTGTATCTTTGCAGAGGATGTTTCCTTCTCGTTGACATATTTCTTTGCCCGCCCTTTGCCAACCCTATCTGACAATGTAAGTCACCTTCCCTCACTCATCTATTCTTCTATGTCACAGAACTTGCTGAAAATGGCAAGCACAGGTCTTGAATACAAGGACCTCCCCCATCCACTTATAAAAAGGGAAGAAAATACTGGTGAGACATTTAGGGAAAAGTTGGGAAACATAGTAAGAGAAAGAAATGCAGTAACTATCAGGTTGACAAAGGGGCAAGCTTGAGCACAGAGGACTGATTTGATTAACATATTGCGAATTATCTTTATTTTATATATATTATAGGAAGTAGAAGGCTGGAAAAGTGGACATGTTTGCTATTTCAAATGTCTCATCTTCCAATTCCATGAAGAAAATAGGAACTACTTTTGCTTTTTTCCTCTTTTTGATGTTAACTGACATCACATATCAAGTATGTTATAATGCTGAGCTTTAAAATGCAGGGATACAACAATGCATATATATAGACAATAAATAGGCTTTTTCCACTTTCAGGAAGTGACACTCAACTTCCATATAACTCTATTACTGTCCATATATTCTATTACTTCCTATAATTTCTAAAAGTATTAACCAACAAATACATACAAAATTCATGGGGTAATTTTTCCATTTCCCAGAATATATTCAATAACTTTTCTTGTAGACTGTAAACTAAAAAGCATGATGAATACAGATTCTCAAAATATGAAAACCTAAGTGTCCATCTTAAATTGTTACCAGATATTTCTATTTCTTTGTGGTAGTTCAAGACTGAAGTCTACTTTTGAAAAGAAACCCTATGAGTGAGCAAACAGATCCCTCCTACAGGTCTTTCAGGCAGAGCAGTGCTGTCATCCTGGCTTGGAGCTCGAGGGGTGTCAGGTTTGCATATGAAAGCTGAAATCGGTGTGAGAAAGGTCAACAATCACAGAAGTCATTCATGTACTAATTCAGTCATTCATCATTCTAATACTGAGTGAAGAAATGGGTGAAAGACAGTTGACTAAAGAAGATATTAAAGAGTTGATAAACACACAGAAAAGGTGCTCAACAATGTTAGCCATCAAGTAAATGCAAATTAAAATCATAATACAACTTTCCATCCACAAGAACTGCTAAAATTAAAAGGGACCAAACAACACCAAAGGTTGGTGAAAATAGGAAACAACTGAAACTCTCATACATGGTCAGTGGGACTGTAAAATGGTACCACCACTGTAGAAAACCATTTGGCAGTTTCTTACAAAAACACACACTTACCCTGCGAGCGAGCACATACACTCCTAGGTACTTACCCAAGAGAAATGTCCACAAAAAGGTTGGTAAAAGAATGCTTATAGCAGGTTTATTCAAAACAACCAAAACTAAAAATAACTCAAATATTCATCAAAAGGAGAATGGATAAATAAATAGATATATTCATAAAATGGAATAGTACACAGAAATAAAAAAAGAATGTACTTCTGATACATACAACAACACGAATATCAAAAACAGCATGTTGAATGAAAGAAGACAGACGCGAAAAAGCAACACTATGTGATTCTATTTATATGATGTTTAAGAATATACAAAACTAATCTACGGTGATAGTAATCAGAACAGTAGTTGCCTGAGTGTGGACTGAATGGAATGGAGTATGAGGGAAATCCTGAGAGTGATAGAAATATTCTACATCTTGATTCCGGTGTTGGTTACATAGGTATATACATTTGTCAAAACTCATCTGTGCATTTCACTTTACATAAAAAGCACCTCAATTAAAAATGTATATATTAATTTAAGACAATGCAAAAACGTCTCTGCCTTCTTTGACTCTCCCATTGTGAGCCTGTTACACACTGAAGAAGGCTTTGGTCTTCTTTGCTCTGGGTCCAATAATTGGGTCTTCCCTACACTAATACCAGATATGATCACAGCAGAGAGCCAGGATAAAAGCCCAGTATGCTGATTTTTCCACTTAGGCCGGCAAGGTGGCAGTTTTCCCAGAGTCCACAACTCCTAGTATTGAGGAGTCAGCACATGGCTCACTGTGAAACATTCTGTAGCAGGTAGAGAGAATTCTGAACAAACAATATGATAGAGACGCATAAGCAACTGTACTAGAAGGAACAACATCTGAAGACACTACCCTAAAGAGGTGATGACCACAGGACCAAAGAAAACCAGAATCTGCTAAATTTCAGAAATAACTCAGCCTCTTCTAAGGAAAGCCTCAATACCATCACAATGAGCAAGTACTGACTCAAATCCTTTTAGCTCTGGCCTTTACTCTGCCTCCCTATCATTCTACAAGAAGGTTCTAAACTTCAGCAAAAGCACACCACTGGAATATAGAAAATTTATTTTCTGTAGAAAACTAGTGAGTCTGTTTTTTTAACAGGATTCCCATCTTAATAGGCATAATTTTAGCATGGCAACATTGTAGACCACAAGGGGGGAAATAGGCTTCTTGTTTGCTTTTTAAACTGAGTAATCCTATTCTAATTTGCTACTGCTTTGCTCCCTTGCCTGAGTTCCTGGGAGGTTTTAGTCTGTATGTGTGCAATTAGAACTCAGGTAACTCCTGCCTGGATTTCTTTGCTTGTTCTCTGAGGCAAAACAGTTTGCTCATTTTGGTGAATATGCCAGAGAATCACTATTCCCAGATAAACTCTCCTCTTCCTCTTCAAATTCTTGGCAGGAAGGGTGAATGGACATATTGGGGGAAGAGACTGCCTGACTGCACTGCACACAGTGTCATTTCAGAAAAATGTGTATTTGAATTGAAAAAGAGAAACATATAAACTCTAACATGTACCAGGCACTGGGGATACAATGCTGACCAAGACATAAGCCCTGCATCCAAAAAAATTAAGTGTAGTGGCCATATATTGTTTAAGAATTGTGAGAAAAACATCTACACTAGTTAGACCTTTGTAAGACATATGGATGTGAAAAATTTCTAAAAGTTATATCATTATAATAGAAACCAGGTAAAATAAACTTCATTCTAGCCTGGCTCCATCACTGCCCACCAATGTAATTATCTGTCAATACTACAGTGACTGAAAAAGCAAAAAAGCAAAAAACCATCACCACCACCAAGAAAATCCAAAAACACAAAACATCTGAAACATTAATACCAAGAAATATTTATAATCCACTTAAAACTATTCTTTTCTTCTTTCTTTTTTTTTTTTGGTGAGGAAGATTAGCCCTGAGCTAACATCTGTACCCATCTTCCTCTATTTTTATACATGGGATGCCTGCCACAGCATGGCTTGATAAGCGGTGTGTAGGTCCATGCCCAGGATCCAAACTTGCAAACCCTGGGCCACTGAAGCAAAGCTCGAGAACCCAAGCACTACACCACCAGGCCAGCCCCATTCTTTCTTTTTTAGTGAAGACTGAGAGCTATATTTTTTTTTCCCCAACTACACTGGTAAGTTTTATTTCTTAAGCTGGGTGGTAAGATTATGACTGTTCATTGCTTTATTCTTTTTACTTTTTTTAAATTTTATTTTATTTTTATTGATGTCATAATAGTTTATAACACTGTGAGATTCCAGTTGTACATTATTATTTGTCAGTCACTATATAAATGTGCCCCTTCACCCCTTGTGCCCACCCCCCAACTCCCTTCTCCCTGGTAACCACCAAACTGTTCTGAGAGCTATTATTTTTTAAGGGTAAGCAGTATCATGATTTCTCACAAAGATCTTTTCTATTTACATAGAAATAAAGCAACACTGTCATAATGATTGGATCAGTAAATTAGATCCCTTATGTAATGATCTGTGATTTTTCAGACAAGAAATTTTTAAAATTTTTCAGGTTATAGAACAGTATTTCTGGACAAACCTAACAAGGCAGTAGTTGTAAAGTATTCCCAAACTTCTCAACACTCTCAATTTTAGCACAAACAATGCTGTGTTGTACACCCAATCTAAAACTAAGAGAGGAAGCATTGTGGGTTGGTCACAACTCAAATTCCTTATCACAATGAGGACTGCATAAGGATTTTACCACTAAACTCAGACATTTAAATAACTGGGAAGGCAATAACGGTGGTCACTGGTCCCCAAAACTACTGATTTTCAGATTTGTTAGAGGGAATATTTCTTAGAATTTCAAGTTTCTGGATAGGATTCCTTCATTCTGAACTTATTCCTCTCACCTAGACAAAATTAGAGTGCTAACTCAAAAGAATAATAATAATAATTAATTGAAGGCCATAAAAATATGCTTTCTTTTTTCTACTGCAGCAATACTTAAGATACAGAAACCAAAATATTAGTAAGGAATCTTATAGGTTAAGAAGCCTGTCTTATATTCCAATTAGTAAAGATGTTTCCACTGCATTCATATAATCAGCAAACATTTACGGAGTACCCACTAGGAACCAACACTCTGCTAGGTACAGTATATTCATTTAATCTAGAACCCTGAGATCGTTATTCCCATTTTACAAAACAGGAAACAGGCTCGGATTAAGTCACTTCCCCAAAGATTTACAGTTAGTAAGATTTAGTAACACGTTTGAAACTCAGATATGTCTGAGCCAAGGTTTATGTTCATTCTTCTAGGCCAACCTGTCTTCCAACACGGCATAATAAAGATCCTGCAGCAGCAAGAGAAACAGAAGGCACAGATGACAGTAACATGACACCACTACAACTATCTCTTTCATATAAAAGTCCCTTCTTAAATAGGGACCACTCTCCTTTCTCAGACCCCTAAACATCACCTCTCTTCCAATCAGGGACACAGATAGGAGGTCTGGGACCTAGCAAAAAAAAAAAAAATCTTTTAGGGCTGGCCCAGTGGCTTAGCAGTGAAGTGCCCACGCTCTGCTACTGGTGGCCCGAGTTCAGATCCCAGGCGTGCACCGACGCACCACTTGTCCAGCCATGCTGAGGCCACATCCCACACACAGCAACTAGAAGGATGTGCAACTACGACATACAACTATCTACTGGGGCTTTGGGGAGAAAAAAGGGAAGAAAAAAAAAAAAGGAGGAGGACTGGCAATAGATGTTAGCTCAGGGCCGGTCTTCCTCAGCAAAATAAAAAAGAGGAGGACTGGCAGGGATGTTAGCTCAGGGCTGATCTTCCTCACAAAAAAAGAAAAACAAAAACTTTTAGTCTCCCCACCAGCAAAGTAAAAGAAATCATATGAGATGTGTCCTAGGCCTCCCTCAGGACCAAAGGGTCTCAGTAATTTGTACCAGCACCCCACATCTTCCCCACACCCAAAAACTCAGGCGCAATTGTTTTCACTTACTAGTTACAAAGTGCTCTTAAAGCTATATTTAAATCTGTAAATGTAGCTCTATACTTCCATATGATTACAAGTATTTTGTAATTGTAACAGCACGAATTGATAAGATTTTAGGCAAACCAATGAAAGCAAATTCTATAGACTCTAACCCAAAGAAGCTATCCAACTTTGTCATCTTGCTTCCTTATCAATTCTCAACACAACTGCGAAATAATAAGTATTACCTACTATTGAATCTTGCTTTGTGCAAGGCCTTGCTAAATATTCTACGTATGAAACCTGATTTCATTGTCAAAACTTATGATGTAGATTCTATTTTATAGATGAAGAAATGAGGTTCAGAAACTATATTGTGCTATACTGCCTCTCAAGTAGTATCCATCTGATACAAAGTAGTTGTCCCTCTGAACCTCTATCTTTCTGAATCACATTCACAGGGCAGGGGAAATCACACAGTATTGTGGTCAAAAATAAACCATTCCTAGCTCTAGCAAAGCTAATAGTTTTACATGCGATGTAAGACTAAGGAATAATCTTAATATCAATGAAGAATATTAAGAAATAGATCATTTCAGCACAATGTCAAAGCCAGATTGACAGTGAAACAGCTGCGTAAAACTGAGGTCATAAAACCCAGTGGTTAAGAGCCCAGGTTCAGTAATTAGATAACAGTACAAATTCTAATTCTACTACTACCTAGCTATGTAACCTGGCTAGGGTAACCTCTACCCTACACAACTATAAAACCTATGAATTACTCAATGTCTTTAAATCTCAGCTACCTCATCTACAAAGGGGGATTTAAAATGGTACCTCTATCTCAAAGGATTATTGTGAGGTTTAGAGACATAATGCATGTAAAATGGTTAAAGAGGTGTCTGACACATAGTACTTAATATGTTATTCTTATTAGCTACTAAACAACCTTCTGTGTCACCAATTTTAAGAAGGCTTTAAAATAGGCTACTTCATCATGAGAAAAATATGACATCAGAAGAAAGGTGATCAGCAGTCAGTGGAGATATCTACTTCAAATCTTGACTCAATTTGGGTACTACTTACAAGGTTACAGTAACTATCTTCCAAACCAAAACATACCAAAGGTTACCATGGGGAAGGGTACAGTTCCAACTCTTTCTGGGTGGCAAGAAAACCATTCTCTAAACTCGCAAAGATCAGGAACAGGGTCAGGGTACTTAAAGTATAGTCTGGGGACCCCTAGGAGTTGCCGAGACCTTCCAGAAGGTCTTCAAGGTAAACCCAATTTTCATAATACCAAGAAGTTATTGGCCTTTTCTCTCTCATTCTCTCCCAAGTGTATATAACTTCTGAACATACGACTTGTGATGATGCCATTACTCTGATGGCTAATATAACCGTGGTTATGTTTTTAAAATTTCTCAATTTTAAATACAATTTCTAATACAATAAATATCAATAAATAGAACTCACATAACAAAACCAATCTGGGTCCTCAATAATTTTGAAAAATGTAAAGGGGTTCTCAGACCAAAAATCTGAAAACTGCTTATCTAGGTGGTCAGGAATGTTATAAGCCATACAGAAACTAATAGATTCTTCAACTGGAAAGCTTTAGAGGTATTCTTATCTAATCCCCTTACGTTACAGCTTTAGAAACTGATTCTAGAGATTTGAGTGGCCTGCCCAAGATCACAACAGCTAAGGAAGGGAAGAGCTGAATTGGAAGCTAGGTCTTAAGACTCCCAGATTCTCTTTACTAGGTCATAAGCATGGCATATGAAAAACGTACCTCAAAGGGTACTGTAAATATTAACTAATATAGGTCAAGTGCTTATATTAGCACTTAGCACAGCAGATATTCAATAAATGCTAGCAGTTCTGATGAGAGAGGACCAAACCTCTGCTTAAACACCTTGAGTGTTCAGCGGCCTACACTACTTGAGCAACACGTTGCATTTTTTGAACGATTTTATATATACTTAATTTACTGAAGTTGAAATTTCCCTCCTTGAATTTCAACCTGGTATGGCCTCTCTCATGGCTACACAACTGAAATTTAATCCTAATGCTATCTAGCTTATTTTTCAAGCATAACTACTCCAATTTCATTAAATCATTCCTCACATGGCATGACTTGAACTCCCTCACCACCCTATTTGTCTTTCTCAAAGAGCTCCAACTGCCTGCTCCCCTCCAAGTGTAACACTCAAAACTAAACACTTCCAGGTGTGGTCTCAGGATACTTTAGGTCTTTGGTTTTCCTTGCTCTGGATACTGCTGGTCTATTAATGTAAATGGTCTTTCTAATTTTACAGAGTTCCCTCTTCTATTGTGTACCGTGCTAAAATAAACACGTGGCTTGCTTTCTGAGATTTCTTGGCTCTCTCCTCCCCAACTCTCATCTGGCCCTTTTCTTTCCTTTGTCCTGTGCAATTCTGATTCCATTCCCACAGTTTCTCCTTTAGTGTGAGGAGGCCCCATCCTGGAAGACAGGCCTGGCAGGTCACTTTTGAGAGATCACAGAGGCTAAACTACTCTTGCCCTCAGAGTCCTCACTGAGGGCACACTGAGTTCATTCATTACTGGAGTGGGCAAAAGACCTACCAACCCCATCTGCTAACTGGCCAGTTCCCTTTTCTAGTTGGCTGTTTGAGGGGTTCTCCTGCTTTCAAGTGTAATCCATGTTGTTTCCTTTGCTTTTTCCTACAAAGACACTGACACAATTCAGGTCTTGTGGCTGTTGGTGGTTTGCTCTCACCCAGTTGTATTCTGGGGTTCTGGAATACTTTGCTATGGGTAAATGTTGCCTATGGGTTTTTGGTTTTGGTACCTTGTGTCTCTCTTTGTAAGGAGATTCGGAAAGAAACAAAAACTGGGTTGCTGTCTTCTTCCCAGACTCCTCTGTTTTAAGTTAAAGTTTTAAACTAACTTTTTAAGTTGCTGTCCCTTAAAACAGGGAGCAACATTTTAAAGTTTTGAATAATACAACAATGTTAATTTTCTACAGAGATAATTTTTGATGAAGGAAACTAGAGTTCTTTATATACAGTGATACTTTTTATCTTATTTGAACATCAAATGTTGAATAGTTAACAGTAGATTTAACAATATAAAGGGAAGGGCTTTCCAAAGAGAAAATTTATGTTAATTATGCAGGTATTGTCATTCTTTTACCCTGTAAACCTGGCATGAAGGTTAGATCCTTCTTTGACACCTCTGGTATGAAAGAAAGCAATTACTTAAAGGGCCTGCTAGTGATCCAAAATGTTATGTTAAAAGCAAATATAGATCATCCTGGGAACAATATACAACTATCACAATTTTTTTTCCTGAAAAGATTTTTGTTTTGCCCTTCCTTGAAAGACAGCTTCGCTGGGTATAGAAATGTGATTGACAGTTTATTTTTCCCCTCCCAGCAAACTGAAGATATTCCACTATCTTCTGGCTTCCACTATTGCCATTAAAAATTCAGTCAAATGCCAAATTGCTGTTCCTTTTTAAGGAAATTGTCTTTCCTCTGTAGTTGTTTTATAAATATTTTCTTTATCCATTCTACAGTTACACTATGATGTGTCTAGATGTGGATTAATTTTTATTTATCCTGTTTGAGATCATTAAGCTTATTAGATATGACATTTGGTATATTTCAATGGTTCTAGAAAATTCATAGCCATTATCTCTTGAAATATTTATTCTTCCCCATTCCTTTTATCATCTCTTTTGGGAACTCCAATTTAGAAGTATGTCAGACCTTTGCATTCTATTTTCCACATCTCTTAACCTATCTTTCTTTTTTTATTCATCTCCTTGTCTCTCAAGCCAGATTTTTCCTTAGAACTTTATCTGCAGTAATCTGAGCCTTGGGTTAAATTTACATTGCTCCAGAGAAAACTCAGAGTTTTTTCAGCTAGTTGCTCAGAAACACTACCATTTCTGTTTATCACTTTAAATTAAATTCAATGCTTGAAGATTTTAGAGCTACACAGAGCCCTGCGTGAGGACCTACCTGTGGTTACAAATTCTTGGGGGTAGGGAGGGTCCTGCCTCTCCTTCACCCAAATCTAACACTGAGACTGAAAGGTCCCTCACTGTCCATTTTTGTGCGGTGGTTTATTTTCTGTTTACCCTTATAGTAGAACCTTTTGGGCTCCCAGCTATATGTGTGGGTCTCATATTAGATACCCACGTAATGTGGCCTTCTAACTTATATTCTTTTCTCCAGCACTTGAGGCAGCTCTTAAATTAGAAACCCAAGGTCTCTAGGTTTTGAAAACCCTCCAGGGCAAAAGTTGGCTTTAGCCACTCGTAGCTTCCAAGGTCTCTTGTTCTTGGCCACTTGAATTTCTTTTTGTTCATGTCAGCACTCTGGTTAGATCAATCAATCAATCTATTTATTTATATCTTTATTTTATCTAGTATTTTAGTTGTTTCATTTGAGAAGGTTTTTCATAGTATCTACTTGATTTTCTGCCATACTCCAGGAACAGGAGTCATAATTAAGTCCTTGCAGGGAGGCCTTGGATGATTTTACAAAGAATATAATATTTAATGTGAGTACTCAAGCACTATTAGGTGACCACCTAGGGTGGAGTGGGAAAAACATATTACGAAAGTAGCTAATTAAAGATATAGAGTAAAGATACGTGAGATATTTGGTTTGCTGGGCTTAAAGTTGAAATCTAGGTTATAGAATTACTACCGGAAATGAGCCTAATGGAGTAGGAGATTAGCCTTATGACAGACAAGGTCCAACTCTTGAAAATCTTTGTGTGTCATAAGGAAAATGAACTTGAGACTGGGAGTCACCAAAGAGCTATAAGCAGAGAGTTGACACTGTCGTGACTATGCGTTAAAAAAATTATGGCAGAAATGAAAAAAAAGCAATTAGAAGACACAAGAGAATAGAGCCTTGCTATTCAAAATTTGGTCTTCCACCAGCAGTACTGGCATTACCTGGGAGTTTGTTATAAATGTAAAATCTCAGGTCCCAATCCACATCTACCTAATCAGAATCTCCACTTTTAACAAGAACCCAAGGTGATTCATGCGCATAGTCAATTGATGTCAAAACAATGATGTGCAAAGCCAATGAATATTAGCTTTATTTTAAATTTCAAGAAAAAATCTTAATTATTCGATAGTACATGACATTCATTTGCTGTTCAGTGTTACCTTATTTGTCTAATAACAAACTGTTAATATTGTAGATCTTAACATTGTTAGATTTAATATTCGAGGTTTTGACACTGCAGTCTTATGACATGTACTGATCAGTTATTTAGTTGTGACATAAATTCGAGCCCATTAACATACTGCTGTCTAAGAGCAAAACATTTAGTGAACCCAGCAGACCACTCAGAATCAGAGCAGGCTTTTAGTTCTCCACTCATTGTTTGTTGAACATGTGGTAACTCTCCAGGAAGTTTAAAAAAAAAAAAAAAAAGGAGAGGGAATGGAGGAGAACCTTCCTATTTAGCGATTGAAGTGAAAAGGTCTAAAAATCTGCTGCTTTTAATAAAAAATTATAATAAGAGACAGAGAGAGTTCTAGGCTATAGAGCTATTCTGTATTTTGGATGTTTCATTTAATGTCTCTAGCTATATTCCTGTTTAACGTCGAGTGCACAATTTATTTGAACCATTTTATTTATTAATTTAATAAATAGTGATTGTCATATTAGTCCAAATTTCAAAAGAATGTTTTTCTAAAAAAAGTCTTGTTCTCAAAGTATGCTCCCTCAAAATCGTTGCCGGGGGAGGGTGTGTTAAAACGCAAAAACCTGGATCCTACCTTAGATCCACTGAATCACAATCTACATTTTTTAATAAGCAGGTTCCAAGTAATTCTGTGAGCACATTTTTTCCAAACGTGGAAATAATAATTGTTCACTTTTTGACCTTTTTATTTGAATATAACATACACACAGAAAAGTGCCAGCAGCCAGATCAAAAAATAAAACATTCAGATACCCTATAACCCACCCTAGTAACTCCTTCTAGAATCTAGCCCTCTATTCTAGAAATTAGAATATACAATGGGGAAATGAGAAAACTGGACAGCCACATGCAAAGGAATGAAACTAGACCCTTATCTTACACCATACACAAAAATCAACTGAAAATGGATTAAAGGCTTAAATGTAAAACCTAAAACCATAAAACTCCTAGAAGAAAACATAGAGGGTAAGCTTCTTGACATTGGTCTTAGTAATGATTTTTTTGGATTTGACACCAAAAGCAAAGGCAACAAAATAAAAAATAAAGACGTTGGACAGCATCAAACTGAAAAGATTCTGCAAAGCAAAGGAAACCATCAACAAAATGAAAAGGCAACCTATGGAATGGGACAAAATATTTGCAAATCATATATATGACAAGGAGTTAATATCCAATATAAAGAACTCATACAACTCAGTAGCCAAAAAAAAAAAAGCCCCAAGCAATCCGATCAGAGAAAGGGAAAAGGAACTGAGTAGACATTTTTCCAAAGAAGACACACAGATGACCAAAGGTTCATGAACAAGTGCTCCACATCACAAATCATCAGGGAAACACAAATCAAAACCACAGTGAGATATCACCTCACACCTGTTAGAATAGCTACCGTCAAAAGACAAAGGACAACATGTGTTGGGGAAGATGTGATGAAAAGGGAATCACTGTACACTACTGGTGGGAATGCAAACTGATACAGCCACTATGGAAAACAGTATGGCGGTTCCTCAAAAAATTAAAAAGAGAACCACTATATGATCCAGCAATCCCACTTCTGGGTATATAATCCAAAGGAAATGAAAACAGAATATCAAAAAGATATCTGATCAAAAAAAATTCTGATACTCCAGGATCCCTTCTAGTGACTCCTTTCAGAAACTAGCCTTCTTTACCCACAAGGGTAACCATCATCATGACTTTTAACACCATAGATTAATTTTGCCTATTTTTGAACTCTATATAAATGAAATAATACAGTTTATATTCTTGTGCCTATTTGGGGGCTTGTTTGTTTGTTGCTAAACATTATGTCTTTAAAATGTGTCTATATTGTTACCTGTAATTGGTTCATTTTCATTCTCATTGCTGTATAGTTTTTATTGTATAAAAATACCAACGCTAAAAATACCATTTATACGCTCTACCTCTGATGGACATTTGTATAGCACAATCAAGCTTGATAACTGCTGTTATGTGTTACTTAGAAAAATTTGTACTCTTGATATGTTTGGCAAGTTTTTATTTCTCCAATCTAAAATTTTTTAAAATTACAGTTCTTTACTTACCATTAACAATTTATAGGGTTTCAGCTTTCAAATATGGTCCCAATAGCTCAACTATCGTATGCTGGAGTAATCTAGTATTACTACCTTTCCTAAATGAACTACAGCACTAAGGAATCAAATAGCAAATATGGGGAAGCATTTCTTTATAAAATTATTTCTGTTAGTAAATGAAAAAGAAATGAGAGAATTAGAACACCACCATTTTGCAACCTCCCAATAAATTAACACATATCAACAGCGGATAACATCACAAAAGGAGGGACACCAGACACTAGGGGACTCCTAATGAAATAACACACCACCCCCAGACAGACAGATCAAACCAAGTCTAATAAAGCCTCTGGCTCCAGCTGCCAGTTTGAGGAAATAAAAAGGACAGATAATGTGTGTTACTGTCCTATGTGTATGCAATCAGTCAAAACCAGACTATGAAAAACAGGTCACACAGATAAATTTTAAGAAAAAGAAAGGTATGGAAAGTAAATCTGTAGATTAACAGAGACATAAAAGAAATAGCAACCCTTTTTTTAAATGGTCGAGGTTAGACAATAGTACCTTGGGAGACATACTTGAGTGAAAGAATCATAAAAACAAGGAAGTGATTACAATAAGAGTAACTTAAGGCAGGGAGTTACGTAGGGGAAGGGACTATAATGGAGTCAGGGCACATGGTGGAGCTTCTGGGATAGTCGGAAACTTCCATGTATTGAGCTGTGTAGTAGTTAAAGAATGTAGTATCTTAATACACTAAAGTATACCTTTGTTTTATACAGCTTTCTATATTTATAATTCTACAGTAAAAAGAAAGGCAACAGTTAAAAAAGTTAAAAGATCATAGATAAGATCTGCTAATCTAATAATAACTCCTCTACAGATTCATCAGCAATGGGCCAGTGTCATCTGGATTAGTTTCAACAACCATTTTCATTCCAAACTTTCACAGTATCAACTCAAAATAAAGCCGAAGGAGATACAACATTTGACAAAATATCTTAAAATGCCTGATGCCTGTCTTAATAATTCTAATACAAACTATTCAGTACAATATTCAGACTCATTGCTCCTACAGCAATATAACAGCTGTCAAATTTGGCAAATTCAACAAATCTGGGAATGCAATACATAGCTGGAAGCCAGTTAATTTACTTCTAGACACCTCTTCATTCCACTACCCACAAAGTGTTCAAAACAGTAATTCACTTCTGCAGCTGGGGAACAAGCCACAGCTGCCAGACCACTGGGCTTTTCTCGATTTCTTCTAATGTCAAAGAAGCCATGATTCAAACTCTAAGGTGTCCAGATATCACTTTTACTTGGATAAACACAAGACTTTTGCATTTCTTTAAGATAAGTATGTGTGTATATATAAATACTAGGCCATAATCATCTTATTTTGTGAAAAGTCACCTAAATTTCAATTAGCAATTTGAAAAAATCTTTGGTATCTCATTTTAGAATTACAAAGTACAATCATTTTCTGAAATTCAAAACTCCTGATTACACAAAAGCATAGTCATATAGATGCTCTTTTGAGGTGTATGCTCTACTTCTTTTTCTTACCATTCTAAACAAAGCTTAATTAATCAAGAAATTACCAAAAAAAAAATTACAATGAATTGCCACCTATGTGCTAGGTAATGAAGCAGATGCACGACCCGTAAAAAACAACAATCTTGCTTAAGATAGCTTGAAATCTAACTGGAAATGTAAGTACTTTCTATTATCAATTACTTGGTTTTGTGTTATACTCTGGCTATATAATAGACGTTTCAAGAAGAAAGAAATCTTATGTGACCAGAAACAGGACACAGCTCTGCGCATGAATGACACTCAATAAATACTCATGGTAGGAAGAAATAAACAAAAAGAATTGGAGCAGTTGCACATAAATAGAGAATTGAGCTGGGTCCTCAACAACTAGCACACAAAATTTGCTCCTCACCAAAAAAAGAGCCCTAAAATCTCAATATACACCTGCAATATTTCATAGATTCTAAGAGGAACACATTTTTTTCATATTTCAGCTTCTCAGAAATTGACAGCATGCCCTTGTTTAAACAGCAGCGTTTTTTCTTTTCCAGTAGTTAAAATAATTGTGTACCTCAAGCTTCTTAGATTTGATCAAACATATCAATTGATTTTAAAGAGAAATAGAGTATGTAACATGATTTCAAAATTAATCACTTACTACATGCAAACTTGGATATGTAATAGCAATTTTTATAAATAACGATTCAAAAACTGAATGGAAGCCAGATATCTTGCAACATCAAATCCTGAGTTCTGATTCTCAAAATTTCAAAACATGAAAGAACATAATTACAACCATTACAAACTCATCTGAACATCTTCCATAAAATCTACAGTATGTATATTCTCTAACATTACTGCAAATGGTATTGTGAGGTAAATAACTGCAGGTAATGTAAACAAACCTCAGTTACAGAAATAGTGAAGATAGTCTTTCTTCCTTACACTAAAAGGTAGCAAGCTGAGGAAAAGGAAAAAAAGAAAATAATCTTTGTTGCTATATTTTTATCTATAAATAGAAGGATAAAATAATGACCATCTTAAAGAGTAGAAATTTTACTGAAAAACAAATAGAAAGGGGTTAATTTCATATTGACCAAACTAATTTCATATTCATTTATAAACTACCCTAAAGGAAAACGCATCTGATCAACATAATACAGTAGTATAAAATAAGCAACCTGATATTACTTTATTTTGACCTGGGGAGATGCCATGATTTTTAAAAAATAAACAATGAATTTGCCAATGCCTAAGTATTATCGTTTAGCTAGGGAAACATTTTATAGTCTACTGAAAAAGTGCAAATAGGCATGAATTAAACTGCTGACACAACCTTAAGTACAGCATCCTTCACTCGAAACCAGCACTAGTCTAATCAGAACAAGAACTTACATCAAATAAGAGCTTCCCTACCAATCTTTTATCAACATCACCATCAATATCTGAATAGAAAAGAATATGAACAAGTGAAACATATTAATCAATTAAGGGAAGAATAAACGTTAAATCAGTGGGAGAATCTGCATGTATGCGTGCACTCACGAGTATGTGTATACTCTATAGCTCCATTTCTGAACCCATAGTTAGGTTTTGCTTTGCTTTTGCTGATAAAAATTATGGTAGTCAGTGAATCTGACTTTTGCTACATACGGGGTAATCCCGGGCAAGTCACTCAATCTTTGCAGTCTCCAGTTTCATCATTAGAAAAGAAAGTAATATTTTTTGAGTATCTGCTATGTGTCAATCACTGCACTAGATGTTTTATATAAATTATCTCTTAATCTTCAAAAGAATCCTACCAGATAATTAGTATTATCCTCACATAACCAAAACTCTTCACCTACATTTGATTCAATCACAAGTCTGCCTAACTCCAAATCCCCTTTCCTTTACTACATGGTAATGATAACGCCTAAGTTAATACCTAAACTATTTAAACTACAGAATAATTCTAACAAAAAGATGACATATTCCACACGCTCTGTTTTAAAACATAAAGCTATACAAGTTTAAGGGACAAATAGTATTTTATTGATAAAGCTATTCTATCACACTACTCCCCTCCCTACCTGAGACAGATGTTTGGCACTTATTAATAGCACAGAAAAAAATATAAATATGAATGTACACAAATACAGTTCAATACATTAAGTATTCATGATAAAACAATGGGACGACTAGAGACTATAGTCTATTTTTCTATAAAACATGTTTCTGTAGTGGAAATTAGTTCATTTGTCTATCATTAAGGGATGAGGTCAGTAAAATGTGGAAGACACATTGGTCCACAAAGAATTTTCTCAAAAGCACAGTAATGTTTTAAAGCCATCAGGGACGAGCTTTCTCACAGAGACAGCCTTAGCAATATATGATGACCTTAAGAAAAAAACCTGACAATCCTGTAGAAGAGGGCAAGCGGGGGCTGGTTAATGGCTTCAAGAACTGCCAGGCTTTACACATGTTCAACTATCTGGTCAAGCTGTGAGTACAGATAAAGAAGCCATGAAAATATTTTCCCCATGTTTATTTTTTTTAAGGGGTTGGAAGTAGGGAGGACTGATAAAAAAAAAAAAAAAGGCTACATATATCCTGGATCGAATTTTTAATTTTCACAATATATCTTAAGTGGAATTGAATGCCCTCATGGACCTACATCTCAAATGAGAAGGCATAAATCCTAGGACTCAGAATTAGCTAACTGAATCTGGGTGCAAATGTTTAGCTGTATTAATATTTTTATTAGAATTGTTACCAGTTTTGTTAGTACACAGATTACAAAGTTGCATAGTTTTCTGAGTGGCTGGTCTCTATTTTTAGGGTCTGATTTTGCAGAACTTTAGGTTTTTTCCAGAGACACATATATTGCTTTATAGAACTTAAAAGAATTGCTTGTATCATGGTACTTAAAAAAATCCAGTGTCACCACCTGCTTTATTTAGACCCAGCCTAACTTCAGTATTTGCTGTTATGGGGTAAAACCAATCTGCACTAAGAGGTTCAACTTTATTGCTGCTAAACACTCGAAAATCACTTTGTCAATCCAAAATATTGCCCTTTTTTATTTTTGCTTTAAGAAATACTAATAAAAGAATTGGAGTGAAATATTTGGAATGAATAAAAATCAGGAAATAACATTTAAAAATATAGATTGTAATAAGAGGAAGAACATATGATCTCAAAGTTCTCTCAGATTATGCTACATTAAATTTAAATTCTAGTGTATATTATGTATTAAAGAAACAATGTTTTGGGGCCAGCCCCGTGGCATAGCAGTTAAGTGCGTGTGCTCTGCTGCTGGCAGCCCAAGGTTGGGATCCCAGGAGTGCACCGACACACCGCTTGTCAGGCCATGCTGTGGCGGCGTCCCATATAAAGTGGAGGAAAATGGGCACGGATGTTAGTCCAGGGCCAGTCTTCCTCAGCAAAAAGAGGAGGACTGGCATGGATGTTAGCTCAGGGCTGATCTTCCTCACCAAAAAAAAAAAAAAAAAAACAATGTTTTGAGTCAGTTTCTTTAACTTTATAATGATGCCACAAGGAGGATGACATTCATTACAATAATACAGGTTTTTCTCTTAGGAATGATCTTTTTAGTTTACAGCACAGCACACTTGAAATTATTTTCTTTATGAAAATGTCAAATCATTAAGGAGAAAACAATATTTACCCACCTTAGGTCACAGATATTAGGTTTTTTACTAAGTTGAACAAAAACAAAAATTGACTTGAGCATTTAAATCTCTGTCTGCAACATGTCTAAGACATTTCTAACACTTGAAGAATGTCAAATCCTAATCAAAAGTTAATTCTGGTAATACAAGTTATTAAAAATTAAAAGTTATTCAATTTTTTACCTGAAATTTTGTTTTACATTAAGGAATTTTTAATGCACTTTTTATGACACTCCAAAACAGATGCATGCTGAAATATCACACCACTGAAGTTAAAGTACCAGTAGAGATACCTACCACTTTAAAAATGGGAGGAAGGGATATAGGAGCTGGGAGAAAATGGTATCTGGAACAGAACAAGTATACCAATCTGGTAAAATGCAATCGAAGCATCCTCCACCAGCCCAAATCACATCCTATCTGCTTCATATCAAATGTCATTTGGACCTTGACCATTCATACCACCTTCTATCCTTTCTGCCAATTCATGCTTGTTACTATCACATTCTGAATCAAATCTTGGGATTATCAAAAGGTCAGTAAAAGCTCTCAAAGTCTGTTTTTCTTCATTGCCTGAGTTTAGATGATTTGTTTTCAAAAACTTTCACTATGGAACATATCTCCTCTATGCAAAATTTTCAAGATGGAAATGGCAAATTTATCTTTCTTACAGAAAAAAATAATAATAAAAATACTGATCAAGAGGGGCCGGCCCGGTGGCACAAGTGGTTAAGTGCGCGCACTCTGCTGCAGTGGCCCGGGGCTCGCTGGTTCGGACCCCGGCGCGCACCAATGCACTGCTTGTCAGGCTATGCTGTGGCGGCATCCCCCTACAAAGTGGAGAAAGATGGGCATGGATGTTAGCCCAGGGCCAGAGTTCCTCAGAAAAAAGAGGAGGATTGGCAGATGTTAGCTCAGGGCTGATCTCCTCACAAAAAAAAAAAATACTGATCAAGAACAATTTCTACTGTGATAAAACAGAAGATGGGTATCAAAACTATGCAGTCCTACATAAAATAAAATGTTTATTAAACAACTAGAATTTATACTGCTAAATGAGTATTTTAATTCTCCTTACTGAGATGATTAAAGCTTTCAGAGCTGTGCTCGTCATTTTTTCACATCTTAATCTCAAAGGTTTTGTTTCTTTACTCCTCCTTCCTTCTCTCTTGTCTCTGAAGAAAAAAGTGATCCCTATCATTTCCAAGACTAATACTACCAGTCCTTTTGATTTTGTCTAGCCCTATTCCTCCTCCAGAAACTTGCTCTGTTGATCAACCCCCTCCAGCTTAAAAGTTCAATTTCTTTAATCTCACTGTTGTCACTCTTTCCGTGAACATTCCCAAGTATATGACATTGATTCTTGAATGCAAAACAATGTAAATGAGAAGAGCCTTATAAATAGGAAGGGAGTGACCCCAATCCAACTATGCAAATTTAAAAAACAATAAAATTCAGTTTTCTTTTCAGTTCACTCTTTAATAAAGCTCTAGTCATATAATGAAAATAAAGGAGGAAGCAAAAGTCAACATCATAAAATATGTAATGAGCAAAAGATACTTGACAATGATTTCCAATCTTTATTTTTCAGTAACCGAGGACTTCTTGGTTATGCCAAAATGTATCTAAAAATTATCCCAGATATGATTCTAAGAAATAAATTTTAAAAGACACTCTTTTTTTAGAGTGCTATGACTTTCAACAACCAGTCAACTCCTAAATTTATGAATTAATTTCCTATATACAGAATATGTTACAAACCTGTGCTCTTATGCTTAATTTTTCTTTTAAAAATTAAACTAATCTGTTTCTTAAACATTATTTTCAAAAGATTAACACTGTGATTTTTATTTATTAATAATCACAGGTTTGGGAGTAAAGAATAACGTTTTTTTCCCTAAATACTAGAATCTCAGTCAGAACTCTGTGACTTTTCCTCCAAAGTTTATGATTTTATAGGTTTACAACTTATGTATTGGTGAAAAACATTTATAAAATTAAGAAACTTATAAATGTGGAAGCATGAGAGAAACAAAAAGAGTTCACTTGTAACTCATAACTTTTCCATCACTGTCACTGTCTTCTTCCAGCTTCAAATAACTTCTTCCTCAGTTACTTTCTTGATTATTTCCAACCTATACAAAATCTAAGTCATGTCCAATCCTATTCCTAGGCACTAAAGGTATCACTTATTTTATAATTTAACAGCATCTTGATCCAAAAGCTACATTATAATAGACTACCTTCTATAAACCCCTGTAGGGGCCAGACTACAAATACTTATGTCAATTTGTACACAAGATACAAGTAGTTCTGATTTAAAGAGACAGGACATAATTTACTGTAAAGCCCAGAGTAATGATGTTACTCAGCAAAGGACACAGAGATAATTTCTAGTACATCCAAGAATAAAATCTATGGCCTTTTTGACCCAATTCACTATTACAACCTGTTTCTCTTTAGATGCATTCCCTTTCCAACTCTTACTCTTCTTTTCTAGGATCTCCCATTACCTAATTCATATATGCAATTCAGTAACTATGAAACTCCCTCTCTCAGGCCTTTCCCTCTCTTCGCTAAAAGACTGCTGCTTTTAGGTTTCTGTCTTTTCCTTTCTCACTCTACATACTGTCCTCAAGCTATTATATCCACTCGCATAGCTTCAACTACCACCTACAGTGGTGGTTCTCAAACTCCAATGGGGTTAATGATCACTTGAGGGGCAGGGGTACTTGTTAAAATGCAGATTCCTAGGACCAACGGCAAGAATAAAATCTATGGCTCCTAAATTCACCTCTTCTAAGATGGCTTCCCAAGTACCTCTCACCACTACTCCCAAACAGAATTAATTAACAACTTCATGTTCCAATAGCTTCTATTCCATACCTATATTCTGAAATACCTTATTAACTTTTTTGTTGTCTGCCTTTCCCATTAGGACTATAAACTCCCATAAAGCAATTTTGGGCTTCTCCATTTTAGGACTTCCAGTGGTTTACACAAGAAGTTAGTTATTAGCAGACTATCAATAAGTGCCAGAAATCACACATGTACTGTTCGGATTAGAGGATAACTAAGTGATTGAATAAAAACAAGAAATACCTACTTATTATCTACCTTGCTCCACTCTTTGACAGTCTGAATTAGGAAAGCTTATAGTACAGTTTTCCTTGTTTCCCAAATTATAAACACATATATAAATTTCAGATGGACCCAGATAATACCAAACATAAGAACACGGGCCTTGAAGTTAGACTTTACTAAGGTAAAAACACAGATCCACCACTTAATATGTTCTCAGGTAAGCTTGTAATGGTCTCAACTGTAAAACGAAGCTTATACTTAAATAAATTTTAGGTGAGGTTTAAAAGAGAAAACATACATAAAGCACCTAATATCTGGCATTTGGTGATAATCAGAACATGGTAGATATTATTCTTATGAAGCCATAATTTTAAAAGCAAACCAATAAAGTATATGAGAGTGGGAGGGAATATCTTCCTTCCTTTCAGATACATACGGTAACTTTTTAAACTAAAGATAATATGTAAACTACTAACTTGTAAAAATCTACTTAGTCTTTTAAATTAATTAAATCACATTAATTTATAATTTAATTATAAAATTTGATGGTTTAATTAATTTAAAATTTTAAACAACCTAAAACAGAGCTTTTTCCTTAAAGTGGCTACCCTACTGACTCTTGCATATAGTTGGTGGTCTTTAGGAGTCCAGTAATAAAGCAAAACTTGTAAAATCGATATTTTCCTTTTAAAGTATATTTTCCATTCCAGATTTAAATTCAATCAAAATTTGGTAGGCGGGTGCAGGTATGTATGCACATTTGCATAAAAATACTCAATAGTAAACAAAAGAGGTAAGAGAATCAGTATAGATGGGGTCCTTATGCTTGCTTAAGAGATTTATAGAAATTTTACCTGGTGTTTTCCACAGAAACTTAGCAATTATTTCCAATAATTGGTTTTGTTAGCAACTTATTATTTTGCCCTATTATGAAGGTCAAATCTAAGACTTAGTAGAAAATCTGAAAAATATAGATATGTAAAGAAGAAATATTTTAAATTATCTATAATCTCATCATCCAGAGATAGTCATTTTATAAATTTGTCCTATTTCCTTCCATGTCGTATTTCCTTCCAGTCTCCCTCTCTACAATGTGTACCAAATACATATTTTCAAAACTGATCATAGTAAGTTACACTATAGGAAAATGCTGATATTCAACCACTCACTGACCTACAAAAATGGCAATTTCATATGATTCAACTCAATACCATATGCACTATATGTGTATGGACATATAAGTACACTTTATATTCTTCTTTTGAGACTTTATATTAAATCATAAGCATTTTCCTATGCCTTCAATCTTCTTCCCAATATGACATTTTAAGGCTGAATGGTGGCCCAAACAAAGGGATATAATATACTCATTCAACCATTTCCCTGAAACTGAATTATTTCCAGGTTTTCACCATTACAAAAGATGCTGTTATGAACATCCTTGTGCCTAAATCTTTCTGTAAATCACTGACTTATTTCCTTACGATAAATTCCTAGAAGTAGGCTTACTGAGTCAAAGTTTATGAACATTTTAAATACTACTTAAACATGTTCCTAAAATGTCTACCATAAAAGAATTTACATTACCAATTTACATTTCACCATTAGTATACAAGACTGCTCGTTCCATCTCAAAACTATTTGTTTTTAACAGTCTAAGAAATGATTTTACAAATCATCTATGGTTTGTAAATCAATTCTTAGAGAAAGGAAAGCTGATAGGCAACATATACAGAAAAGGTAAAATAGGAGCACATTCTCAACATCAGTGGTTCTCAAAATTTGGTACGGATAAGAATCATCTGAGAGGCTTGTTTAAAAATGAAAATCCCTGGGGGCCGGCCCAGTGGCATAGTGGTTAAGTCTGCATGCTCCGCTTCGGCAGCCCGGGGTTCGCGGGTTCGGATCGCAGGCATGGACCTACGCATCACTTGTCAAGCTGTGCTGTGGCAGGCATCCCAAACATAAAGTAGTGGAAGATGGGCACATATGTTAGCCCAGGGCCAGTCTTCCTCAGCAAAAAGAGGAGGATTGGTTACAGATGTTAGTTCAGGGCTAATCTTCCTCTCACACACACATACACAAAAGAAAATCCCTGAATCTGATTCCAGTGATTCTGTCTGTCAGTGGGTTCTGATGTAGATTTGTGCCTTTAACTACCACCCTGGGGCCGGCCCCATGGCTTAGCGGTTAAGTGCGCGCGCTCCGCTACTGGCGGCCCGGGTTCCGATCCCAGGCGCGCACCGACGCACCGCTTCTCCGGCCATGCTGAGGCTGCGTCTCACATACAGCAACTAGAAGGATGTGCAACTATGACATACAACTATCTACTGGGGCTTTGGGGGAAAAAAAAAGGAGGAGGATTGGCAATAGATGTTAGCTCAGAGCCGGTCTTCCTCAGTAAAAAGAGGAGGATTAGCATGGATGTTAGCTCAGGGATGATCTTCCTCACAAAAAAATAAATAAATAAATAACTACCACCCTGAATGACACAGATGCAAGTGATCTCCGATGTACACTCTGAGAAACATTACAGCAAACAGGGTACAAATCCTTTATATGAATAATTACTGTGACAAAGAAAAGTATATTCCAAACAGTTGAATAAGAGATGAATATTTCAGTTACTTCTTATTCAAGATATAAGAATTAGGTTATCATATAATATCTTCAGACCAAAATCTGGCTCCATCTCTGCAGTCACTGATTAATTGAAAGTGTAAGTACTTACAAAAGTATATTAAAGTACAGTATTTTACCAATTAAGTATATATATATTTTTAAGTACAAGTTTTAACATTGGTTCTGCTATTTTACAGCTGTGGCATTTAATGTTTAAGTTATATAACTTCCCTGAGTCTCAGTTTCCTCATCTTTAAAAATGACAGTGAGAATACCTATCTCACAAATGACATAATTAACAGAGAAGTGTTTAGTATAGCATCTGGTCCAAATTAAGGGTTCAATAAATGTTTGTTATAATTATTATGACATGATCATCTCTTTGAAAGCACCTAATTCAATCAACCCACAAACCACTTTGCCTAGGCAACAACGAGGACTGTATACAGCTTATCTGATAGGCCATACACGAAGAGAGCACTAGTACCATAAAGGCTACCTTTTCTAAAAAAAATGATTACTAAAAAATATGCTAGATGCTGAAATAAACTCTTTAACATCATTATCTTTGTTAGAGAGCACAGGAAAAATTGGTAGTGCCAGAATTTGATCCCAAATTTGTTCTTTTAAAAACTAGAGAATATTGGATATCAAAAAGATAAAAGTGGTCTTAGCAAAAACATGTACCCCTCCCCCAAAAAAGACATGAAAAGTGAAAGGAGACATTTCAATATCACCTAGAACCTGATTATTTAAGAAATTTCATCCTTCCTCCTAACTCCAAGTTCTATAGCTTCCAGGTCAAGTATTATAATACGTCACAGTGGTATGAGTAAATTGATTTCTTTTTAATGGACATTTTCGGAGTATGTTTAAGAAATCTTAAAAATGTTCACATAATTGATCAAGGTTGTCAAGCAGATTAGTGGCAAAGCCTGATTAAATTCGGGTCTTTTAATGCTTGATCTAGACTCTTAACAAAAGAAAAGGCATTTCCACTAGGGCTAGAACTTCACAAAGTATACTGCCTATTTACTTTACATGAAAAATTGTCTAACTACAGAACAATCGTAGTAACTTCTATCTTTTATAACCAATCTTTTTAAAAACTAGTCAACATTTCTGGTATTCACTTCCTTTCCTCCTATTTGCTCAATCCAATGCAAAAAAGCTTTACTGTACACAACTCCAGTGAAACATATCAATAATTAATTTCTTGGTAATCCACCATTTAACATTTCAATATCTATGAAATTTAGACACATCCTTGACCAAATCTCAAATGATATTAACATCCTTGTGTTCATGTTATCAGTGTTCACAGACACTATTTTTTGGGGGTGGGGGGTATAAGCTTGTTACCCATTGACTAATAAAAGATTACAAACACTAGTGTTTAAATTATATTACAGTCTTCCATAATTAATGTTTTAAGTATCTGAATTCAGGATAAAGTGCAGAATGATACTGGTAATATTTGCATCTTTCAAGAAACACTAAAGCCTCAAACACTAAGGGCAAGTATTTAAGTACATCACAAAGAAAAGCTCTCTTCACATGGTGGTTTGAATATCATATATAATGGCTATTTTACACTCAATTTCTTCTATAGCAAATTTTTAACATTAATTAATTTAAACGTTTTTAGATGTGATTGAAATAGTACTCTAATACAGCAAGAATATTAACATGGTTAAAGAATATAAATTAGGAAAGGACAGAGAGAGAACTCAGTATTTTCATATGTCGGGTTCTGTACAAAACACGTTACATACTAATTAGATAGTTGGAGAGGCAGGGGAATTGGTGAGGAAGGGAGAGAGGGGAGATAATTTTCCTTCCTAATGCAAAGCCCTAAGCAAAACTTTAAAATAGGCAAAGTCTTGGGCACCTGAGTCCCACTGTTCTTTCTGTAACACTAGTTCTATTCTACTTGAAGCTTTAGTCCTATACTTCTATATTTGAAATCAATTTTTTGTTTAAAAGGCATAGAAGAAAAACGAAAACAAAGAGTATTAAAATACAATCACTGGAAACTCATTATCTTGGATATTAAGTTTTTAATTTTCTATATCCTTAAACATTACTTTAAAATAGCTGCTACATGTTTTCATCAATATTCCTTAGAATTGGTCCAACTCAGATCTCCTAAATGTTGTTCTATCTATGAAACCACTAAGAAAAGCAAAAGAACAAAAAAGGATACAAAAAGCTAATACAATTCACTAGTACAAGAACTTACCATAATTCCATTATTATAATTACAGCTAGAGTTTGAAACTGATTAAATTTACAAATGTTAAGAATATTCTGTTTCATTTAGATAACATAGGAGAGTTAACATAAATTCTTATATTTTAGAGATATACTCTCATGATCAATACTAAAGTGTGTTGATGCATATGTTGATGCTGAGCTAAGAATAGAGAGCAGAGAGATTACATTTCAACATATTCAAGAATCAATGAATGAAATAATATATAATCTCTAAAATTTCATAGGGGCACTCAAATTAACCATAAAATTACTGAGGCTACTCAAAGCTTAAAGCAAAGAAAATAAAAAAGAAAAACTTACTATTCTACTTTAAAAAATAAGTGCTGCTGCTTTAAGTGGCCAGCAGTCTCACATCAACTCCAGACTGCAATCACAACATCCATTAGAGTGCTCCACAGCTCAGAGCAAGCAAGCAAGTGGTTGTCAGTGCAGCCAGTAAATCACCTGATCCTATTACAAAATCAATTACTGCAGTGCATTTCCATTGCTACACAATCTGATGATGACAAAATGATATTGGATAGCTACTGCAAGGTCAAGAAAACTGCTAAGAACATCTTTAATTGGTCTTTTATTTTTAATCATTTGGTCCTAGTTATAATGCATTCATTTTAATTGTATATTTTTATTTGAAATAAATCTATGTAGTTACCTTTGGTTGCCTGGGACATTCGATGGATAATCTCTGCAACTGGTCTGATGTATGGCTACAAGAGAACAGATCGGAGCAGCAGGTCGGACGGCTCAACCTCTTCATTAAAGAAGAAATAATGCTGCAGCCACAGCCACACATTGACTTGCTCATTAGATGAGAATTTAACTTAAAAAATCAGAACTGGCAATGGCCCATATATACTCAAAATTGGCTAACTGCCTCATTCTGCAGCTCTCTGGCTGAAAGAAACACTGTTTAAAAAGAATAAAACAATAGCTTCCCTATAGAAGATACTAGCCACAAACTCATCGCCAAGAAAAACTCAATATTAAAAACAGAAGTCTCCTGGCTACCCTTTAGAAAGACGGCAAGGTGCTTTAATATTTTTCAAACTGTTTTATATTAAAGCCCAAGTACTTAACAAAGGAGCAAACTCAAGATAGTATACCCAAAAATTATACTAACCACTCTTTCTGTCCTCCATCAGTTTAGATCTGTTTGCCTACTCCTTCAGCTCAGCCTATCCAACCTGTTCCCTCTGTAAATGCATACTATTTCAACAACCAACAGGAATGAGCCCCACCCCTCCCTGTCCCCATACACTGTTCAAGAACTGCTCAATATCTGGAAAAGAACTGCTGCTGCATTGCTTTGAGAAACAACAGGGAGCAAATTACTGGATGGATTCTTTAACTTACCAATCAGAACTGCTGACCTTTTATGACTCTACGATTCAAGAAGCCTGCCAAACACTCACAGTAAGAATAACCAATTGATTTTACTTCTATATTATAGATTAATTTACGGGATTGTTTTCAATCTTATTATTCAATCTAAAATACAGAAACATAGGCATAAGTATTTTTTTAAACAAAATTTAGACAGTAGCTAATAAAAATCTTTGAGTATTGCTAGGAGAGGGCACGATGGTGGTTGACATGCAAAGTAAAAAATTCCCTCTGAATATTGTACTTAAACTTGAGAAATATGGAACAATAAAATTCTATAGCAAAAATAGTATTGTAGATAATGATGTAATAAATAAGCAAGATAATCCAAGGAGGCCCCTGCTATCATAAATGTTAGAAGAGTTTTAATGAGAAGAAAAGGGCATGTGGCTAGAGATAGGTATTGACAATAAGTGAAAAGCCATCAAAATCCTGGTTGTTTTGATACTGAATCTTCTCCCACTTGGTTATTTTCATCTTATTAAAAAAGATTCAAAAAACACAAACCACCCTGAAAACATAAGCAATAGTATTAAGTATGTTAGCCATACTCTAGTATCTTTTATACTTAAGCATCCTCTTTTGCCAATAATGTATAAAGATATTTATTTATATCATGTAATTATAATCCACATTATAATTTCCAGGACAAGAGAGGGTCACATTAATACAAATACTTTATAGTCTTCCCAAATAATCATACTTCAAATAATGTAACTTAATGAACATTCATAGACCAACAATTATCAATATTCATTAAAAGCACCCTTTTTGAGGAAGATAGTCTAAAAACTAAATGTAGCAAAAAACACCTTGAATTAAAATGTATATTTCAAAAACTTCCTGTTTTCTGTGGCATTGAAAGGTTCTTTATTTGTGTATGCCTTATGCTCAATTTCTCCCTTGGTTTAAAGCTAAAAAGAGCCAGTATTGCCTCTTCCTTCACCTTGTACTGCCCTTTTGATATTCATGTTATACTTAAACCAATTTCCAGAATATCTAAAAACAGGCATGCACCTCACATTGAATTTTTTTTCAAAACCTTTTCTAGAAGAAGGCTATGGAAACAAACAAGCAAAACAATGCAGTAACCTTTTACTCGCCTGCTGGAGGTACTGTCTGCTGCATAGAATTTTAAATCCTCATCTGCAGATGCCATTGAGCTGGTATTGCCAAGAACTGTTTTTCCTGTGCTGCTGCTACACAGCTATTCACCAAAAGAGCATATTATGTGGAAAATGTGAAATACTATCAGTTTAAGTTTCTCATATGATTTAACAAAAGAACTTCTAAAATCTAGCTATAGCTCTGCTGTCACATTTTCAGATGCATGTCAGACACGTTGGGGGAAAAGGTCTTACTGCTGCTGATGCACTCCTAACAATTGTGCAAGACTGGGAAGCTAAGAGAGGTAATGAAAAAATTAATACATCATCCTAACGTAAAAACAATGTATCGAGCATTAAAACCTCACACAATTTATATTGTCAACAAATGTATAATGTGCCCAAAATAATTTGAAATTTTTATTAGCTTTATAATTAACAAAAGCCTATAAAATAAGTCATTGTGTCTAATATTACAGACAAGCATCAATAAAAATCCCCACCGTGCATACTGCTATTAATGAAAGTAAGTTACTTTACTGGCTACTCAGTATCAATGTTGTTTCTAATCAAAACTATGAAATAAAAGATCCAAAAGTAGAGATTACTTGTGAAATAACTTGACGTGTAATGCTGCATCCCCCTCATCCCCTCACCAATACCCTCTGGACCTTATATTAGTTGTAACTAAAATAGAATGTAAGTAATAAGGGTTATTTTCATTATTTATTATTTTTCCATCCATGTCAGCTAATTTAATATACTATCAATTCTCAGGTTGCATATAGATGGAGGTAGAAGGCAAACCAACAAAGATAAAGCTTTAAAAATTATCAGAAAAAGAAACAATCTTGTTTAAAAAAAACAGTTAATATTTACCTTTAAATGTCTAGCTACAGACATGGTTAAAAAGAGGAGGAAACAACATTAATATTTGCTCACTAATGACAATTAAGCATCATCATTATTTTTTAATAAACTAAGTGTACTTAAAAGTTGTGCTTTCCCCCTTAATTGCAAGTAACTCTAAATATCAAAAAGTTGTTCTAAAAAATTTAACTATCTATTTCTATTGAATTAATTTCTACTTCTCTAAGAAATAAGGTGACCATTCTATTACATGATAGTCTAAAAGATGTGAAATTTACAAATACAACCCTGCAGGTCAGGGCATCCTCAATGCCCAAATTTATATACATAAGTAAGCACAAGCTTCAATAGTTCCCCTAAAGTAAAACATATCAAATAGAAACTTAGCCAATTGACAGTATTATATTTTCATAAACTATTCTTTCATTTAAAACACTATATTGCCACATACAGTATCCTAGTAAGAAATGATCCCAGTAGTTCTCAAAATGTTGACCTTTGGGGTCTCAGAGACCCTGACACGGAGTCTATGAGATCAAAATTATTTTCATAATACTAAGATGCTATTTGTGTTTTTCACTCTCAATCTTGCATAAGTATACAATGAAGTTCCCTCAGACCACATGGTATGTAATATCATAACTAAAGCAGATATAAGAATCCAACTGTCTTCCACTAAGCCAAACTTTAAACATATCTGCAGAAATGTAAAACAATGTCATCTTTCTCATTAATTTTTTGTTTCAGAAAAATATGGCTATTTCCCCAAAAATATGTTAATTGTGTAAACATGTAATTAGCTGTTATTTTTAAGTGAATTTAATAAATGTTTTTAAAACTTCTCAGTCTTAGTTTCTAATAGGATAAATATCAAGAGATATAACCCAAACAAATCAAAGCTCTTTGAGGTCTTCAATAATTTTTAAGAGTGTAAAGGGGTCCCAAGATCAAATAAAATTGAGACTCGCCAGAAATATTTGCTCGCATTTTTCCTTAAACCAACGCTTATAGTTTTTGGTTATAAAAATGACTTCAATAATTTTAAAAGCAGTGATTCTAAAAACATTCATTTTAGAATATAAAATGTTTTTGAATTTTCACTGATGTCATTTTTAACACTCAACTTTCAGCCATTTTAATTATTGAGTACAATTATTATCAGCTGTATCTCATAATACTGTTAAGACCTAACATCTATTTTTTTCAAGTAGTAGATAACTGTTAATTATGATGTCCATGCAGCAAGATATTAAAATCTAGCTAGTAAACACATATACATTGAAAAAGAGAGAAAATCAGCTGTTAGGAAAAGGGAAAAGGTGAGATTACATATTTTTTAATATGAAAAGAAACCATAAGAACAGTTTCTAAAATTCATCTTGCCTGTACAAAAATCACTAGTTTTAATTTTTTACTTGAGAAGAAATATGTAAACTTTAAACAAAATACATTTCAAGAAGGGACTGCTTTTCAGTAATAAACAGATGATTGGGGGGAAAATCTTTATATGAAAGACAATTAGAGAAATTACAGTAGAATAATTTAATTACTTTAAAGCAGTTCCTATTGCTGAGAATATGTTGAATGTTTCCTATATTAAGGCTTTATAGTCAAATGGGGTAGGAATGGCTTCTTATTCCCTTAAATTTTTATGTACTAGCCCACATTTTCCCCTATAAATCCCACAGGATTAATTTTCAAAGGGGTTCTCCTTGGTTCTGTCTTCGGCCAAACCCCATGCCCTCAGTCTTCAAGACCTCTGGTTCCCATTCACTCAGTCAGTGAGTCAACTACTTACTAAGCACCCACCATGTGCTAGGCAGGTATAGGTAATAAACATGTAGCAACACATAAAACAGATAAAAATCCCTTCTGCCTTCATTGAACTTATATTCTGGGACAGAAGACACGCAACAAACAAAACGAATATTTACTGTAGTAGATGGTGATTACTAAGGAGAAAAAAATAGAAGGAAGGATGAAACAGCCAAGAAAAGCCTCATTTTCTTATTAGAAATATAAATAATATTTTTTAAAGATGTAAGAATTTTTTTAAACGTTAGGAAAGGAGCAGTGGCAGCAAAAACATGGTCAAGGAACAAAAAACCAAAATTTTTAAATGAAAAGTTTCAATTATATATAAAACTAGAAAGAAGAGTATATATAATGAATTCCTATATATCTACTCATCACCCATACTCAACAATTATTCAAGATATTACCAGTATTGCTATATTTGTCTTTTATTCTTTTTTATTTTTGAGGTATTTTAAAGTAAATCCCAGGCGTCATGTCGCTCCCTCCCTCACCCACACATATCATGTATCTTTAAATAATTTTGCCATTGTCTTATATAATCACAATATCACTATATCACACTCACCAAATTAACAGTTTCCATGCTATTAACTAAGGCCAGTCAATACTCAAATTTCTAAGGTTGTCTCAAAAATGTCTTTTCTAGGTAATTTGATCTAAACAGAATCCAAACAAGAACCACTCTTTGTATGTGGTTATTATGTTTCTTACATCTCTTTTATGTGAGAGCAACTCCCCAGGCCCCTCTTTTTCATGCCACTGACTTACAGAAACATGTTAGCTGTCCTATACTCTGAAATTGTCTGTATGCTTCTTCACTGCGTCACTTACTTTGTACCCCAATCTCTCATATCTCCTACAAATAACTTTTGATGATGACTATTCCAAATTCCAACCTCAAGAGAAATACTAGAAACATAGGTAGCAGATACAGGAGTCCTTCTAACTCCAGAGAATCAAATAGTGGATTTAAGTCTATCGGTAGTTTTCGAACACTTGTTGAAATTAATTTGAAAATTTTAAGATGGTGCAATAGCTCTGAAAAGACAGAAGAGGGAACTATCATATTTAGGAATTCCACACTTAAATAGCACTAAGTCTATCGGTAGTTTTCGAACACTTGTTGAAATTAATTTGAAAATTTTAAGATGGTGCAATAGCTCTGAAAAGACAGAAGAGGGAACTATCATATTTAGGAATTCCACACTTAAATAGCACTAAATTTTGTTTTAAACTAAAACGCTGATTTTCAACTTGGCAATGGTTAAAAACATAGTAATGATTACTGTTTTATATATCCTCCTTCCAACAAACAAACAAAAAAACTTAGAATACAGAAGAAAAAGATTTGGAAAAATAGGGTAAAGACTGAATGCACAAACAGTTATAATTTGTATCACATTAATAAATAATAACCATTAACAAAAGCTACCATTTAAAATTATTCTAACAATGCACTTCCACTTTCTAAATAATTTTCTTCAATAATAACTAAGCACATCTAAATAAAACTAATGTATGTGTTTTTTTAATAACCATTTTAGTTCAAAATATGTTTTTAAAAAGTTCGGTCTTTTTTTAAAGTCATCAATAAAATCCAGAAATTGAAAGTTTATAGCAAATTACTTTTGGGAAAGTAATTTAGTTTATAGCAAATTCAAAGGGAAACTGCAAAAAGACTTTAGTTAATAATGACATCTTAAGTATATATGGTCTATTAAGATGATTGCTCCAAAGAATACCGGTATTTTATCAACATATAAATTTAATTTATATAAAAATATAAATCTGTCACTTTAATTAAAACTAAAGATTTATGTACGTATGTAACAGAAGAACAAATCTGTACACAAATGACTGCTACTATACCAAGGCAAGACAGAACAGAGTTAGCCATGTAACTATAGGACAGAATTCAGGTAAGCTTTCTGTTACTATCCAACAAGGATTCCCTTTACTCCAGTTTCCAATAACATGTTCTTCATTTCCTTTGGAGCCCTCACCAGCAGCACCTTTAACATTCATATTTCCACCAAAATTTTGTTTATAAATTTAGGTATTTCTCTAAGAAGCTATAGGCTTTCTTTATTGTGCTCCTTACTCTCTTCTGAGTCCTCATCTTCAGCATGTTTAACTCTATTTCCACCAACAGTCTGTTCATGATGACTTAAGTATTCTCTAAGATGATACAGGTTTTCTCTACAGTGCTTGTCACTTCCTTCTGAGGGCTCACCAGCAGTCCTTAACATCTACATTTCTACCACCAGCACACCCAAAGTAATCTAGGCTTTGTCTATCATACTCCTCATAATTCCAACCATTACCCAATTTCAAAGCCACTTCAACATTTTTAGGTATTTATTACAGCAGCACCCCCAGTTCTGGGTACCAAAATCTGTACTAGCTTCCTATGGCTGCTGTAACAAATCACCACAAACTTGATGGCATAAAACAACATGAATTTATTATCTTACAGTTCTTGAGGTCAGAAGTCTAAAATCAGTTTCACTGGGCTAAAATCAAGGTGTTGGCAGGCCAGTGTTCTTTCCAGAAGCTCTAGAAGACAATTTGTTTTCTTGCCTTTTCTAAGTTGTAGAAAGCTGCCTGAATTCCTTAGCTCATGGTCCTTTCCTCAATCTTCAAAGGGCATCACTTTAACCTCTACTTCAGTCTCCCATCTCTTTCTTCTGCCCTGACCTTCTTACCTCCCTCTTACAAGGAGTCTGTAATTAAACGGGGCCCACCTGGATAATCCAGGATACTCTCCCCATCTCAAGCTCCTTAACTTAATCACACACGCAAAGTTCCTGTAGCCATGTAAGGCTAACATATTCACAGGTTTTGGAAATTAGGACATGGACATCTTTGTGGGGCGGGGATATTATTCAACCTACCACAATACAACACAAAAAGCATGAAATATAAAATATAAACTAGGCTTCATCAAAATAAAAAACTTTTAAACTTCAAAAGACACTGGTAAAAAATGAAAAAGCAAGACACAAACTTGGAAAAACCTGCAAGCAGTTATTCAAAAGACTTGTATCTTATTTCTTATAAAAGTGAACATACACCTACTGTATGACTCCACTATTCCACTCAGAGGAAAAATGAAAGCACACGTCCACATAAAAAACTGCATACAAATGTTTGTAGCTGCTTTATTTGTAACAGCCAAAAACTGTTAACAACCCAATGCAGCAATAGGTAAATGGAAAACAAACTGTAATATGTCCAAAAATAGACTACTATTCCATAACAAAAAGGAACAAAGTATTGACAGTTCATCTAACAATATAGATGAATCTCAAATTTACTGAGATGGGGAAAGAAGCCAGAGCAAAGAGACACTGGATAATTCTACTTATATAACATTCAAGAAAATACATACTAATCTATAGTGACAGAAAGTAAAATCAGTGGCACCTGGAAAGGTGGAGAGGGGAGGGAGGAATTACCGAATTATGAAGAGGCTTTCAGGGGTGATGTGTATACTTGGTATCTTGAATGTGGTGATGGTTTCCTGAATATATACATACGTCAGAACTCATCAAATTACGCATTGATTATATCTCAATAAAACTAAATGTTTTTAAATTTAAAAATTAGAACATAGAAATGAAGCAGAGAAATTAAAATCTGAAACCTATTCCTCTGGTAGAATCCTAATAAACAGTCTGGAGACAAAGTAAAGAATCCCAAAGACAGTTTAGAAGATAAACGATGTTACATTGATACTGTAGTATAATTAAAAATACATATATATATTTGGTCTTTGGCCCCAGTTCCTGGCACAGATTCAAAAATCTTTGGAATTTCCTGAGTGATCGGAGTGTCTTTTATTACTCATTCTCTGACACCAACTAGGTGTCCTACAATTCAATTCAATTCTGACACTAACTAACCCGAGTTAGTGTCATAATGAACAAGTTAAAGGCATAATCCTTCAATTCTGAAACTAACTCTGTCAGAGCCCCTTTCAACCATACCTGAGCTTATGCTAAGAAGGTGACTCATAGTGGTGTCTAGATAGCTTCAGGATAGGGGCTGGTCACCAGAAAAACTTTCAGCCCCACCTCTCAACCTCCAGGGATGGGAGACGGGGTAGAGATTGAGCTCAATCACAAAGCCAAAGATTTAATTAACAATCCCTACATAAAGAAGCCTCAATAAAAACATGGACCATCAAGGCTCAAGGGATCTTCCTCAATGGCAGACGCATCAATACGTGGGATGCATGTGGTGGAGGGTGGCATGCACAGATACCATGAGGAGAGGGTATGGAAGCTCTGTGTAGCCCCATCCCCACCCCAGACTTTGCCCTATTCCTCTCTTCCATTTGGCTGTGCCAGAGATGTATCCTTTATAATAAAAGTGTAATCCTAAGTACAGAGTTTTCAGTGAGTTCTGTGAATCATTCTAGTAAATTATCCATCCTGAAGCACAGTTCTAGAAACCTCTGAATTTGTAGCCAGGTCAGACAGATGTGCAGGTAGCCTGGGGATCCCACTTGTGGCTGGCATCCAAAGTAAAGACAGTCTTCTTAGGAACCTCACCCTTTAACTTGTGGGACATGAAACTTAACTCTGAGAAGTTAGTGTCAGTATTGAAAAACTGTGCCTTTAACTTATGTGATATGACACTAACTATGGGTATTTAATGCCTGAATTGAATTGGATTGAATTGAATTGAATTGTAGGACACTCAGTTGGTGTCAGAGAATTGGCGTTGGAACACAGATACTAACTGTGGAATTTAGGAAAGAATTCTGGTTAGAAGGTACAGGAAAAGGGCAATGGTACTCAGTTTCCAATGGATTTCTCCACCACTCCTATCCTCCTTAACCCTTTAAAAAAGCAAGTTCAGGAAACTTTTGCAATTTGATGTTTAAAATAAACTATCTAAGCAGATTGACACACTGGTCAAAAATAAACTTCAGTAGTGACAGGGCAAATTTATTTTCACCTTCCAAGAAAGTATATAATAAATTTTGGACTTGCCTTTTGACATTTTTAACTCTCAAAAGGTAAAAGATATGTATCAACTTAGTTGTGCTCAACTAAAAAGAATGATCCAGATGTGCATGATCCAGCACAGTACAGAGTCACTATTAGGAAATCAACACATCTGGGCTCTAGGTCAGACAATTCTCAGTAGGCAATATTATCTTAGGCAAGTCACCATCTCATAAACATCCATTTGCTCATTTAAAAATGACAGCATAATATTCTTATGCTGATTTGCTACCACAGTCCCATCTCTTTGTAAACCAGCTCCATTAAGAGGGAACTTACTTCTAACCTGGAAGAACTGCTTGCAGTGTGGATATGACAAGAAACTAAACCCCCTCCCCCCCAATAAAAGGAGGGGCAGGAGCTTTTAATTGGGAAACCACCCCAGCTATGCTCAGTTAGCTGTGTCACTTCTATGGGTCACAGCCAAGTTTTACCACGTAATGAGAAATAGTTAAGCAATTCAATCTTTTCCACTTTGTAGCATAACTGAAAGCAAAAAGAATACAGCCCTAACATAGCTAGACAACCACAATTAAAATGTTCCCCAACTGGCATGACCTAAGTTATGGAAATCAGGGTCTAGTTACTTCCTCTCTGCATAGTCACTCCAAGGTGTAGTGAAATGGTCCCATATGAGAAGCTAGGAGCCCTGTCTAGGAAAGTGGTATTCTCCACTAAGTCACTAGCCAAAATAGTACATCTAGCTCAGACTACAACATGACTTTAATACCTAAAACAGCATTCGATCTATCACTAATGCTATACGAAAAATAGTCAAGCCAGAGGGACGACTTCAGTATCATCATATTTTCAAAACCATCAGCATTTCCACTTTTTCTCATCGAGCTGACTCTATAGTAAAACAAAGACCCCATTTTTACACTGCCTAGAGTAAGCAAGATGATGTCACTACTCCATCTTTTGGGGGCAAATAAGGCACTGTACAGTACCAAAGCAAATTAACTACAAGAGTAGCCAAAACGTGTGAAGAGCAAACCCAATAGTCATTCCCAAGATTCTTTTTATAGACAGCAGTTAATTCAGTCAACCCTGGTGATAAATGGGGAGTCATGTCATAGACAGTCTGCCCTTACATTCATACAACAGTGATTCCAAACCAGGGGGTGGGGTCAGGCAAGAATTATAGTTTGAAAAAGCACAGTCAATGCTACAATAAATACACCAATTTTCTTTGCACTACAAACTACAGAAAGTAATGCTTTATAAATCCCTTATAACACCTTCTGCGTGCCTGTGGATAATAATAGGTATGGGTGCGGGGAAGGCGGAACCTCCTTCTGTATCTATAAAATGGAGGATAATAATGGTTTTAATAGGATCAGGAGAGGGAGACAGGAGGGAATCTGGGGAGAAAAATGGGCTACGGCACTTACATGTCTATTTCTAAAAGTCAGGGATGAATTAAACCATAAATTCTCTCCAATGGCATCACTCTATAATAAATGAGATTCAAACTGGAAACCCTAAGGGGCCGGAGCAGTGGTGTAGTGGTTAAGTTTGTATGCTCCGCAGGTTCGGGTCCCAAGTGTGACCCGAACTTGGCTATACACCACTTGTCAAGCCATGCTGTGGCAGGCATCCCACATATAAAGTAGAGGAAGATGGGCATGGATGTTAGCCCAGAGCCAATCTTCCTCAGCAAAAAGAAGAGGATTGGCAACGGATGTTAGCTCAGGGCTAATCTTCCTCACAAAAAAAAAAAAAAAAAAACTGGAACCTCTAAGTTATCCAAAAATAAAACTGTGGTCATGATATGCTACTTTTAAAAATAAAGTCTGTGATATATTGTTAAAATAGTTATATTAAAAAACATTTTAAACTGTTTTACCATCGACAACATATTCTATGGAATTTATATTTTATCATAAGGTTTTTAATCATATTGGGGCAAGAATTGCTAATTTACATAACAATGGATTCAGAGAGGCCAGAAACCCTCAAAAGCAAGATCTGGGCGTATATGATATATAAATACATATTACTATATAAACAAAGATGCACTATACTCACTCTGAGTTAAGTAGCGAGTCATCCATGGCAAGTAATAATGCTAAACAGAAAATGTTTGCTTTATACTCTTAATAGTATAAAACAGTGATATTCAACCATTTCCCCCCAACAGAAGCCTTTCCAAACAAAATCTTAAATGGAACTCCAATATTGGAAAGATATGAACGATATTATTAGCATAAAATTATTTTATGAGTTATATTTACTTACATAAAGAGAATTAAAACAAACTACCTGTCTAATAAATATAAAAATATATAATCATGAATTTTTATCAGTTTCAGCAATTTATTTCTATACTGTTTTGGTTAGACTCTATCAAGAAAATCCTGCTACATAAAGACAAGTAGCTGAATAAGAAATTTTTAAAAGATATATTGGAACATTTCAATCTAAAGCTAAACCACTAACAGTTTCCAACAACTGTTAACTTATCATAAATGTATAAAATAGAAATACCCAAATGTAAAATTAGTACTAATATTATCTGTCATACAATATGCTTGAGATGAGACATATTTACTGATTCATTAATTACACAAATGACTATTTACATTATTGACACAGCACAAAAAGAACACGGGAGCTATACATGTATTTGCGTCTTGTCCACATTTAGCTCAGCCCACAGCCTCCACTCTCCTCATCTATGCAGTCGAGTCATCACTCTTACAACTTTACATAAGAGAATATATCCAGGTGAAAAATATTCTTAAAACACATTGATGAGCTACAAACTTTCTTTAAAATGACACTGGGAAAGGGAAAAGCAGCTCCTAATATCCGGGAACTGGCCTAGTACTATCAGCTAGGCCTTGGTGTTCTTCACTGGACATAAACAATTTCACACAACGTCAACATTAGACAAGACCACTTTAACCAGGATGGATCAAGACTAAAACAAGACCACTCGTAATCATATCTGAACACAGACAAAACACGAACACTGTCCAAGCCACAAAATAGCAAGCACCCCTCTCTCACAGATAATATGAGTGAATGCTGCTTCTTTAACAATTATAGCTTTAGCCTTGTTACATTGTGCCCTCCCTCCTTATAGATAAGATTTATTGAGATACCAAATCATAAAACTGTTCTAGCTTTTTGACAGTACCCAATCCAGAGCGAACTCCTGCTATCTTGGACCATCCCCCAAATCACCCAACCAAAGCCCAAATCCTTTAAATCCTTCCTAACACCCTCTTACTAACATGTCCCATGGTTTCCCATAGTGTGTGCTCTCCCTTGCTGCAAGGGATAATAAATCCAACTTGTCCAACTACAGGTTTGTTGCTGGTGCTCTTTGCTGGAGGGCACTGATAACACATTCACAAGAAACAGCAGGAAATGCTTTTAAAAAGCTACTCTGACAGCACAAGTTAATATACTAGTAGTGTCTAACATTTTAAATTTTGATATACCACAACTATTTTGTGTTTTTAAATACTGTAAACATTAAAACTCAGTGTAATAACAGACTCAAGCAAGAATCATCAACAGATGATAAAAACATCGGATGAAAACCTGGTAGGAAATAGTATACATACATGGCCTCAAAGTATCACCCTCAGATTACTTATAAATTATAAGGGAAAAGCATCCTTACATTTGAGAAATCTGGCCACCCCACCTTGAGCAAATGATCAAATTTAATACCAACAATAATGAACCAAACTGGTATGTGTGATACACTGAAAAGCATACACTATCACCTATGCTGTAGTCTTGCCAAAAAATGTTTTAACCTGAATCCAATCATAAGGAAACAACCAGAAAAAATTGAGAATGTGGGATTTTCTACAAGGCAACTGGCTGGACTCTTCAAAAAGTCAGTGTCATAAAATACAAAATAAAGGTGAGGGAATGTTTCAGATTAAGAGAAACTAAAAAACCATGACAACCAAATACAATGAGGGATCCTGGATTAGATCCTGGATTGGGTAGGCAGGAAGGACTAGGTGAAGAAGGAAGGCAGCAGATGGGGGTGGGAACTATAAAAACTTTAGAAGGCAATTAGGAAAATTTGAAAATGGACAGTATTATTAGATTTTATCAAATCAAGGCTAATTTCCATAGGTATAATTATGGTATTGTGGTTATATATGAAAAAAATCCTATTCTTACATCATACATGTTTAGGATTTAGCAGTTAAGTGTCAGGATGTATAAAACTTACTTTCTAAATGTGTAACCAAAAGAAGGTTATATGTGTACATGTAAATGTAGATATGGATATCAATAGAAATATAGATACACAGAGTGAAAAAAATGTGGCAAAATATTAACAAAATGTTAACAACTGGTAAGTCTAAGTGAAGAGTATACAGGTGTTCACTGTACTATTTTCTCAACTGTAGGTTTGAAAATTTTTAAAGAAAAATAAGAAATATCAAATTTTTTAAATCTAAAAACCTTCAGTTTATAAAATCTGTACAATATTTGCTCCCATAGAGTAGTTTGGAAACCAATAATATAAAGTTTAGGATATCAAAATTTTCTATTTCTATATTGAAACAATACAGAAACACCATATATAATATAACACCATTAAAAATTTTTTTTATACTGGCAACAAACTGGGAAAACATTCTGAAACACACACAAGAGCCAAGGGATTAAAATAATAACCAGATTATATTTTTTAAAAACAATTTTAATAGAAAAAATGTGAATATATAAAAGACAATTTACAGTAGAAAGAATTGCCTATAACTTACAAAAAGATGTTTAACCTCACTGATAATAAAGAAAACGCAAATCAAAACAATGAGAAAACATTTTTCAGTTAAAAGATTATCAAAAACAACATCAAGTATTAATGAGAGGCGTAGTGAAATGGCTATACTCATCCACTGATGATGAGAGGAACACTTGAAGGACAATTTCACAGTATCTAACACATGTTTTGTTAATGCTTATACCCTATTATGCAGTAGTTATACTTTTTGTTAGTTACCCTAATGTTCAAGGAGACATAGCAAGGTTGTTTGTTGCAAGCTTGCTTGTGATAACGAGAACTTAAAAATCACTTGAATCTAGCAATAAGAGAATGGTAAACATTAAACTACAGTACAATCTTAATATGGAATACTAAGTAGAAGTTAGAATAAGTCAGATCTTAGGTCCTAATACATAAGTATTAATGTGGCAGTGACACCAAATTTTCTAACCAAATTCATTCTCACCTTCTATAGTAACAGCATTATAGCTGGGCACATGGCTCCCTTGCAATTACACATAATTAAGTTCTCATCAAATGAAGATAAATTTCAGAAGTGATGTGTGTGCCCTTCTGGGTTGGGTATTTTAAGACAGCAGGTATCTGAGTTATTTCCCCTTCCTGATATAGCTGGAACATGAGAATAAAGCACAACCGGATGACGGACCTAAAACATGAAAGGAGCCTGGGTCCCCAACCGAGCACGTAGAAGAGTTCCAGTGCCAGTCTGAAAATGTGAAAAATTCTCCAATGGTAACCCCATTACAACTAGAATCAAAATCTAAATTTCTATCCAGGCCATATATAATTTGGTCCTTGCTTTGCTTTTCAACCTCATCTCCAACCACTGGGCTCTAACCTCAGTGCCTCATTTTAATAAACATATCAGACTTATTCCCACAACACGGCCTTTATTTTTTTTATTTTTTTATTATTTATTTTTCCCCCCAAAGCCCCAGTAGACAGTTGTATGTCATAGCTGCACATCCTTCTAGTTGCTGTATGTGGGACGCGGCCTCAGCATGGCCGGAGAAGCGGTGCGTGGGTGCGCGCCCGGGATCGGAACCCGGCCGCCAGCAGCGGAGCACATGCACTTAACCGCTAAGCCACGGGGCCGGCCCAGAGCCTTTAAACTTATAGCACTCCTACTTGGATTGCTCTTTCCCCCAAACACTCATACAGTTCTTTCCACGCCTTTAATCAGGTCTTTGTTAGCAAAGTTAATCAAATTTTGTTTTTCATTATTCAAAGTGTAGAAACTTAGAATTTCTCAATCTGGGAATGTCATGTAAATTTCTCATTGCTGGGAATGTCATGTAAATTTCTGAGAGAGTTGACAAATATGAGGAACCTCTATCAAGCTTCTTTCATATATAAACTTGAGATTCCAATTTAAGTTTTCTTGTGTAGTAATTTATCTTATATATCTTAAATTTAAGACATTCATTAACCAATCATCAATGTCATTGTTGGTGTGTTATGAGTTTTATGTTACGTTCACTTCTCAGAGATCAGAGAATTTGGTTTCAAATAAGTAAGTCATTTAGATATATTTCCAATATTTTTATATGATTCATTCTTTTTCATTAACTGGATTATCAAAAAATCAAGAGCCTATTCATTACTTCTGTTTATAATTTATTTTTTCCTCTTAAATGAATTACTGCTTTTGTATTATTGGAACATTTTAATATCACAATTCACTTCACAATGTCAGAATAATTTCTAATTATTCATGGCACATCTTTAATCATTTTTGTTTCATATTCCATTAATTTTTCTCTGAATTTCTCTTAATTCTTAAATAAATGCGAATACACCCTCAACATACAGCCAAATCAGAAGTCTATAGTTTCTTACTTGTTTTACTAAAGTGTTCCAATAAGCAGATGAAATAATATATTTTGATTTTATCAAATATGCTATTTCCACTAAAATGGAAAAAACATTTGTTGTATGTACAATTTATATACATTACATTATCAGTTCTTTTCTATACAGGAGCACTGACATTTTGAATTAGAGGGATGAAAACTGAGTTTTATAGTTTTAGATATCTGAAAATGTTTCCACAGACTTGATTCTGGCTCTGTACATTTCAAACCTAGTTTCTCTGCTACTAGTGGTGGCCTCATACTTCTAGTAATGGCCATCATAGGACACGGTCATACGTATTACACCCTCTAGCTTTAAACATTCTTGTCATGATGCCTAGAGACACTGGACATTACTAGAACATTTCCTACAATGGGACAGCTAGCAATAATTTAACTATACATGGTAATGACTGATCTCCATATAAATATATATCCCTACACCCAAATTAAATGAAATATATCCCCAACTCAGCTTATTTTAGCCAGAACCAAACAAATTATCTGCTAATTACACCTACAAACACCTTCAAATTTGTGTTAAAACATCTTTTCAGACATTTGCCTGGCAATAATTACATAACTGAGTAAGAGAAAGAAGAGGCATTTTTTTTTTTTTTTGTGAGGAGATCAGCCCTGTGCTAACATCTACCAATCCTCCTCTTTTTTTGCTGAGGAAGACCGGCCCTGGGCTAACATCCGTGCCCATCTTCCTCCACTTTATATGGGACGCCGCCACAGCATTGCTTGCTAAGCAGTGCATTGGTGTGTGCCTGGGATCCGAACCGGCGAACCCCGGGCCACCGCGGTGGAGCGCGTGCACTTAACTGCTTGCGCCACGGGGCCGGCCCAGAAGAGGCATGTTTAAAAGCATTACCCACTATTACCAAATAATTTTGTCCTAGGAATTAAAATAAATAAATAAATAACATTAGGAGAAAAAAAATCACCAACAAATTTCAGGAAGCTTAGCAGAACACAAGGAATGGCTCTCCAAGAAAGTACAGAGAAATTAAAGCATTACTAAACTCACGGCAAGAAGAGTAAGTGACAGAAGCAGGATTTGAACCTGCTGACATCAAAATTTAAGTTCAAATCACACTAGTTGGCTAAAAAACTGAATGGTGACCTTAACTGGCTTTCCTATTACTGAAGGTCTGTAAAAGAATGATCAAAAGAAGAGAAGACAAATAATTGAGGTATTAAAAGGTTTAAACTTTTAAGAAACCATATTACGCAATTTCATAATAGGCAATAACAGATTTTTTTTTTTACTTATTATACTATTGAGGCCATATATGAAACAACCATGTTTTAAACGTTCTGAACACTTTTCAAATTTCCCTACTGTGTAGACTGTGATTTAGGTTAAAACTATTATACATCAAAATTTCACATTATAGTTAGGAGAGAAATTTGTTTTTATTATATATAAGGCTATGTTGGGGTAGCAGTAAATGTATATGAGGAAAAAATGGCTTCCACTAGACCTTAAATCAAACAAAATCAAGTTTTCCCTGGCAAGACTACACTACAACATAGGACCCCACACACACACACACAGAGAGACACACACAAAGCTATTATAAGAATCCCACAGTACAAAACTACAATACAAAACTACAATGAACGATAGTCCTCTTTAGCATTCAAACAAAAATAATAAAACAGGGAAGAAAAAGAAGTTCAAAACCTAGGTAACACATGGATGAACAGAAGACTGTTAATTTTATATACATATATATTTTTTAAATCAGTATATACATAAGTGTCTCTCTCTTCATTAGTGTAACCAAGCCAAGAAAAGCAAATGAGGAGTAAAAATATTATTTGAAAAGAAAGAAAAAAAAATCCAGTCCAATAACCAGATTACATAAGAGAAATATGAATTAACCATGCAAGCAGCAATTACTAAAGCAACTTACCCACCCCCCCACACACAAAAAAATACCAGGAAGGATAAAGATTTTAACATTATTATCCAACATGACTTAACAGACATTTATAAAATCCTATAACCTAAAACTACAGACTAAACACTGTTTATAAGTAAACGTGGAACATTCAACAATAGGCCATAAACACCTCTCCATAAGTTTCAAAGAATTGATACAATAGTTTATTCTATGACTACAACAAATTTAAACTAGAAATCATTAATAAAAAGAAATCTAGAAAATCCAAAATATTTGAACATTAAGCAACACACTTTTAAAGAATCCACTGGTCAAAGAAGAAATCCAAGAAAAACAAGAATATATTTTAAACTGAACAATACGAAAACACAACATGTCAACATCTGTGAGATGGAGCTAAAGGTGTACAAAAGGGAAATCTTTAGCTTTAACAGTTTATACTAGAAAACAAGAAAGAAGCAAGCTTCCAATTCAAGAAGCAAATGAAGGAAGAGGTAATTAAATCAAAAGTTAGTATAAGGAAATAAAAAAATGAAAATCAATTAAACAGAAAATAAGCAAATGATAGAGAAAATCATCTCCAAAAGTTGGTTCTTTGCAAATGATAAAAAAATTAATAAACACCTAGCAAACTAACAGGGGAAAAAAAAGAAAAGAAATTATCAGTATCAAGAAACAAAGAGGAAATATGACTACTGATCCTACAGACATTAAAAAAATAGTAAGGGCATCTTACGAACAACTTTGTACTAACAAATTCAACAAAATAAATCAAACAGAAAAGTACTGTGAAAATGCAAGACATCAATACTGCCAAGTAAAAATTTTAATTCATAAATCCAAAAACTTCCTTCAAAAAAAACCCTTGGCCAAGATGATTTCCCTGGTGAATTCTACCAAATATTTAAGGAAAAATATGCCAGTCTTATACAAACTATATGTTTGGCATACAAACATATGCTAGTATTATACAAAATAGAGGAGAAAAGGACACTTTTCAGCTTTGACAAAATTTTAGCAAATCAAATCCAGTGATATATAAAAACAATTAATAGTTTAAAAGAGAAAAACTATATGATCATGGCAATAGAAGCCAGTGACAAAATCAAATACCATTAATGATTAAAAATAGAGAAACAAACAAACACACCCACTCAGCAAAAAACTTCATCAACCAGATAAAGAGGATCTATGAAAGTCCTATGGCTAACAACAGATTTAATAGTGAAATATTGAATGCAATCTCCCTAAGTTTGGGGACATGCCAAGAATGTCTGCTCTCATTACTTATATTCAATATTATACTGTAGAAATCCAACATAAAAAGATAAGAAAAAGAAAAGCAAAGAGATCAAAAGGGAAATAAACTGTCTCTGTTCACATATGATTGTTTATGTGGAAAATCCTAAGGAATCTACTCCAAAAAGGTACTACAAACAGGAAATAACAAGCATTGATGGGGATGCGGAGAAACTGGTGGTAAACTGATGGATGTGGTAAAATGGTGAAGTTACTGTGGAAAACAGTTTGGCAGTTTCTCAAAAAGCTAAACACAGAATTACCATATGACCCAGCAATTCCACTCCTAGGTACATACACAAGAAAACTGAAAAGAAGACTCAGATACTTGTACACCAATGTTCATTGCAGCTAAAAGGTGAAATAGCCAAAAGGTGGACACAACCCAAGCGTCCATCAACAGATGAATGGATAAAAAGTGGAATATTACAATTGAATATTATTCAGCCATAAAAAAGAATGAAATTCTGATGCATGCTATAACACAGATGAACTTTGAAAACATGATGCCAAGTGAAATGAGCCAGACCCAAAAGGACAAATATTGGATGATTCCCCTTATATGAAATATCTAGAAAAGGCAAATTCATACAGACAGAAAGTAAATTAGATACTACCATGGCCTGGGAGAGGGGGAAATGAGGATTACTGCTTAATGGGTAAAGAGTTCAGTTTATCACCTTTAAAAAAAAAACCTGCCATACATTACTGAGAAAAATTAAAAGACAACTTAAATAAATGAAAGATATACCATGTTCATAAATGAGAAGACTAAACATTGTTTAATACATCAATTTGTCATAATGTATTATCATGACATGTTGTATTAAATATTGTGTAATATATCAAGTCTCAAAATCTTGATCAGATACTTCACCAAAGAAGATATTCAAATGGTCAATAACACATGAAAAGATGCTCAACATTGACATCAGAGAAATACAAATTAAGCCAGAAATACGCCAACTTGGTGCTATTGTTTTCATATATTTACATTATAAACCCAACAATACAGTACTATAATTTTTGCTTTAATCATAGGTAATATTTTTTAATTAATAAAAATATATACAGTTTTTGGGGCCAGCCTGGTGGCATAATGGTTAAGTTCGCACGGTCCACTTCAGCGGCCAGGGGTTCAAAGGTTTGGATTTCGGGCGCAGACCTATAGACCACTCATCAAGCCATGCTGCAGTGGCACCCCATATATAAAGCAGAGGAAGATGAGCACAGATGTTAGCACAGCAACAATCTTCCTCACCAAAAATAATATATATATGTATGTATTGTTTTTATAATTACCCATATATTCACTATTTTTTATGTTGATTCCTTCCTGTAGACGGCACTTGCCATCTGGTGCCATTTCCCTTCAGACTGATGAACTTCCTTTAATGGTTTGTAACGGCGGTGGGCTGTCGAAAAACTCCATCAGTTTCTGTTTACCTCTTCAATGTTTCTCCTGCTTCCAAGGTTTCCCTCAGTAAATTTCCAGCTGCTCCGCTAGCCCTAACTTCTGTCCTATGCCACTGGAACTATAGGAGGCTAGGATGCACCCTAAGGCAAAAAAGCCACAAATATACAATTTTTACACACAGCCTTGAAAGGATAACCTCTCACTTGGCTTCCTTTTGGTCATTTTCTGCTGCTTTTAAGTAGTTGGAGTTTTTCTTTCAATTTTTTTCCAGATTTTATCATTGTTATCTGAGGGATGGTTCACTCAACTACTTGACTGGCATCACTGCATCATTGGTGGATGTCAGAATCTCAAAATTCTATTAAAGTTGTGTGAAAAACTTCTCATGTCCTTGATTTCCATTCCTTCCACCAAATTAGGACTTTTATCTCATCACACAAGAATTTAAAGTCCTCCCACCTTCCAGTCTTCTCTCCCTTAACTCACATAGTACACTGAGAGTAATTTCTTGTCCATCAAACTGCTTTTACCATTAGAAGGTTTTCTGTGATATAATCTGAAACCTAATTTTAATTTTCAACTCCACTACTACCCGTGAAACCATAAGCAAATCACCATCTTTGCGATCCTTATTTCTACCATCTACAAACAAGAATATTAGTTAAGCTTAGGACCAAAATATGATAACTAATGTTAACAAGTCTAGACAAGAGTTGGTCAAAGATGTTATACGGCTTGTGACATGAGAATAGGTGAATGGTTAAAATCCTTATCTAAAAAAATCAACAAACTAAAACAGACTGGGAGACTCAGATAATGAGTTCACTCAGTGACTCAACAAGCATTTACTGAGTTCCAACCATATATCAAGCATTGTACAGGTAAATTTTTCAGCTTCAGAAATAACAATTTTGGGGTACTGAGGACATAAGGACTGAGGTAAAACAGGTAATGAAGGAAAACGGAACATTGGTGAGTCATCACAAATGTGTGATAATTTACATAATGAAAACAGAGACCATCTCCTAGGAATGATATATAATGAGGAGGAGCAAAAAGCAAAGCTTCAACCCAGTTTATACTTAACGGGTATATAAAGGAAAAAAGCAGTAACAAAGAAAACAAACATTTAGTCAGAGATATGGTAGAAAAACCATTAAAGTATAGTATTGCAGAAGACAAGGAAGAAGTGAACGTTAAGAAGAAGCAAAATACCAAATGCTGAAAAACAAAGAACAGGAGGAGAAATGAAAAGACACAGATTTAGCAATTGGAACTTAGACTTATCTTGGGGATGATACAGAGCATTTTAACATCAGCCTAACCAATGTCTATCTACCTGGTTAGGTGAGAAAAGTGATTTACTTTCACTTGAAGAAGGAGAACACTAGTAGAAAAATAGTCCAATTGCAGAAAGTAGTTGAATAAGAATTGAGAAATTGGACACCTAGAGTCAACTATAAATCAAACAAGCTCGGTGATAATGGGAAGGATGGAGAATGAGTAGAAGTAAGGTATTTTTCAAGATTGGGTGTGAAAAGGCAGAGAACCCAGCATGGAGCACAGAAGGGAGAATAACAGAAAATAGCAAGGCCTGGAGAAGGGGAAGAAGGGATAAGACTAAGGATATAGATGTTAGCTTTCAAAAGAAATGAAAACATCTTATTCTTTGAGTAAAGATAGACTGAACAAACAAAGAATATAAAATATAAAATGAAAAAAGAAGAAGAGAAATAGGGTAGGATTGGTCATTTGAGGAGAGCAAAAAGATTCCAAATCACTAATATGCAGAATGAAACAGAAGATCAAAAAGAGATAAGGATTACCAAGAAGCAATGAGGCTAAACTAGGGGGAAAAAAATGTGAATTTATACTAGGAAGCTCTCAAGACAGTAAATTATAACTCTAGCAAAGCTAGACAATCCATGAACAGGGAACAAAGCAGAAGAAATGAACAGCTGTAATTTAGATTAATAGAATGGGAAATTTGTGAAGAAAGATCAAGATAATGGAAATCTTGGATATGAATAAGAATAAAATTGAGATGGCTACTAGATTAAATATGGGTTAATCTGGATTAAGTTTTTCACTTAAAAAGTGAGTTCTGAAGGAAAAAGATTTTAGGAAAACTTCCCTGCATGACGTGGTTAGTACAGTAACTGTACTGGGAAAAAACAGAGTCAATACTACTGTGTAAAGGTTTCAGGCATTTGTGGAAAAACACCGTGACATTTAGAATAACCCAAATCCAGTTGAGCTTTCCTGGGTCAAATGAGTAAATAGTGAAAGACCCTTCTGATGAAGAATACTTCAACTGTTCTATCCATACAACCCCAACCACTATCTCCAAGGTGTATTATGGATCAGCGGAGTAGCAAACTCTAGGATATGTGCTGAGAAGCTGGTACCAACAGTATAAGGCAGCCCCTACCGATTTGAGTGACAAAATTAATGGTTTAACTAAAGGGTAATCCTTAACCTTGTAAGAAAAAGGGGTCTTACTACTAATATTAATCCCCCATTTCAAATATAAATGCTCAAGAAGAATTAATATATATTCAATTATTATGTTAGTAAGCATACAGAACAAGAGAAGGGGGGAAAAATAGTGCACAAAAGCCATTTTGCTTTATTTCAACTATAAATAGGCCATCAAAATCCTCTTAATTACTACATTTGACATACACCATAGGCGGAGGTAACTCTCTCAGCTAAATCTGTCTTTATTTTTATATCACAATTGAAAATTTAACACCACCATGAATGATATGTCCGTTTTTATTTCCTTTTCCATTGCAAAATATCCATGGATGATATAATACAAACTATAAAAACATCAATGTGAAGAACAATGTTACTCATCCAATGGGCACTTAAGCGATTGTTAACCAATGGACACATGATTTAAATTCAACTAACAAGAAGAATATCAATGATCTTAGCTCTATAAAATTTCATTAAAATAGACTTTTGGTTATTTGAAGTTAACACAGAATATTGTTAGATAATACAAAAGATACACACAAAAGTAAATTCCCCTAACAAAAATACAGTTATTACGCTATATTACAAACCCTTGTCCTTACACAGAAAGACAATGCTACTAAGAGTAGTGACATTCCATTGTTATAAGCCATTTCTCTAAAAAACTAAATTTTTTTAAACATTATAGGCCAATATATCCTGAACTATGTCTTCAATTGATAAAAGAAGCCACATAAGGATAAAAAAATAAGGAACAAAAATGGTCCCATAAAAATTAAAAAGATATATACTTAATAAAGCAGATGAAAAATATACATATTCCATATGTAGGTATACAAAAACATCAAAATATTATTGCCTTTAAATAACCTGCACAAGACTAACATCAATAAGATTAGCAAAATCTATTCTCTCTTCACAGGAAAGATTAAAAAAAAAAAAACTCTGATAATACTCTTAGCCTAAAAAGCAATGGTTTACTAAGGTATGAAGTCAAAACACAATAAGTGTCACGATAAACAAAAGTATTAAGTTCTGCTCCCATCCAAAAAACTAAACATGAATTCACAAGACTGATATCAATAAACATATCCCACACAGCGAACATTTTCATGATAACACGTGGGATTCAGAACAACGTTTTGCTTAAAATAATTAGCTGAGGAATTGAAGCACAAATACAAAGATAATTGCTTCCTTTGGGCTTTGGCTGTCAAACAGAGAAAATGCCAATGCTTTATAGTCCTGTGATAATTAAAATCTTGTCACAGACCTAGACTATCAATGAATATTTAAAAATAAATTTGCAATATGACACCAAAAGCACAAGCAACAAAAGAAAAAACAGATAAACTGGACTTCATCAAAATTAAAAACTTTTGTGCTTCAAAGAAACCAGAAAGAAAGTGAAAAGACAATCCACAGAGTGGGAGAAAGTATTTGCAAATCATGTATCTCATCAGGGACTAGTTTCCAGAATATATAAAGAATGCTTACAATTCAATAATAAAAAGACAACCCAATTAAAAAATGGGCAGAGGATGTGAATATACATTTCTCCAAAGAAAATAGGTAAATGGTCAATAAGCACATGAAATAATGCTCAACATTAGTTACTACGAAAATGAAAATCAAAACCACAATGAAATACCCACTACACACCTATTAGGATGGCTAAAACACAAACAAGACTGACAATAACAAGTGTTTCTGAGGCTGTGGAGAAACTGGAACTCTCATACACTGTTGGTGGAATTGTAAAATAGTGCAGCCATTTTGACAGTTTCTCAGAGTTAAATACAGATTTACCATATTATCCTGCAATTTCATCCCTATAAGTATATTCCCAAAAGAAATGAAAACATGTCCACACAAAAACTTATATGAGAATGTTCACTGCAGAAGCATTCCTAAAAAAGTAGATACAACTCATTAACTGATGAATGGATAAACAAAACGCAGTATACAATGAAATAGGTTTTTTTGGCCACAAAAATGAAGGATACATGCTACAACATGGATGAATGTTGAAAATATTACTCTAAGTGAAAGAAGCCAGGCACAAAAGGACAAATATTGTGTGAGTCCATTTATATGAAATGTCTAGAATAGGTAAATCCCATAGAAACTGAAAATATATTAGTGGTTGCCTGGGGGGCGGGGGGCGGTGAAGGAGGTTGAAGGGAAATAGGGAGTGATGGCTAATGGATAAAGCATTGGCGTTTTTTTAGGGGGCGGTGTTTGAAAGTGTCCTAAAATTAGATAGTAGCGATGATTGCACAGCTCTGGATATACTAAGAACCACTGAATTGTACACTTAGGAATGAATTTTCCGGTATGTGAACTATATCTCAACAGAGCAGTCACTAAAAATCAATAAATAAATTTGCAAAAATATAAGCCATAAACATATACTACGCAAAGATGATTGCCTCCCTCGAACTAACTCAAATATATGCATCAGTGGGGGGAAAATGATAGTAAGTTATTATTTTCTACTTAATACATCTTCAGAAATCACTTACCACATTCTAAAGTAGTAAAAATTTGAGATTTTTGTAACATCATTTGCTCCTAAAAATATTATATTTATTATAAATATACAGCAAACAGAGTAGTATAACTGGTGAATATTTAAGCATCAACTATGATTATTACAGAATTTTAGAAACATCATTTGGTTGAATATTTATTGTTTCAAACACATTAAGAAGTATAATAAAAGAAATCAATGTTTATTATTGAATATTTCTTCATGTATCTAGGAAATTTCCTTTAGCTAATCAAATAAATGTATTCATCCTTAAAAATATTTTATTGACTACATTAAAACAATCAAAAAACTATATTATGACACTTGATTAGCCAATGCCTCAGTACTTCCCCCAATGTTGAAATATATTTAATAATTTTAAAATCTATTATGATTAACCAAAGTATTGTTGTATCTATACAGTCACCATAGCACACAAGTCTAAAAATACTATATAGCTGAAGTAAAAAAAAATTCTGTGATTAACTCTCCTACTTCTACTGAAAAATAAAAAACCAAAAGCTTTATCTAGTGAAAACATAAGCTTATGAAATTCCTAACTACAGGCACCTATCAAATTTTTCATATTATAATGCTATTACAAAGAAACTGGAGTAGCCCAGATAGGAAACAGCATATGGCCTGACCATAGTACGGGTGTTCATGTTGCATTATGTTCATGAACAGGATCTAACATAAGGAGGGGTCAAGTAATGGATGGCTAAAGAAGAAATTTGTACTATGTAGTATCAACAGCTAATAGAAAAATCTCAAGTAGGGAAAATCCTGTTTCATTCAAAAAGTATTAGCATTCCTGACCACTAAGACTATTTCTTTCTCTGAACTCTTTTAATACTTAGGCTGCACACTAAAAGAATTTTCTGGATACAGTATGTAGAAAGAATCAGAAGGGGATCAGAATAAGTATAAAGAGAAGAAATTTCAGTAAAAATTTAAAGAAACAAATTACAATTGTAATTTACACTGGCTATTGTAAATGTCATTAATGTTAACACACACTTAAGTAATATGCAAAGTATTTAACATGGAGAGCATGTACTTACCAAATACTTAGGTAGCCTTTTAAAAATTCTGCTGATGGTTGAGACTCCCTAAATGATTAAAAAAAAAAATAATGAGAAACAGTTTTTCAACTACTCTGTAAAATCTACCCAAGAATCTCATTTATGTGAGAGTTATCTGTCTTTTTATAACACTAAAACCCAAGACGCACGCTGAAACTTTGCCACATGATTAATATAAAACAAATTTTTTCCTAATCTTATAAATAATTGAAATTTTACAAGTAACATACAGAAAAATAAAGAATTATCAAGGTAATGTCAGAGTTTACTACACTACAAAAAGAATGAGCTCTATATCAAATCAGATTTAAAAAATTACAGACCAAGACAACAGTGTGCTAACATTGTCTTAGAGAAGCATTCATATGTTAAATTCTTCCTGATCATCAACATACAATGTCATACTCTATATTCTGGTATCTAGTGGCCTTCTGTAGTTATCTTTGGGGTAAAGAGGTTATCTGAATGGGACAGAACACAGGGAGGCTTCAGAGGCACTGATATCTTGATCTAGGTTATAGTTACAAAGGTATGTTCACTTTGTAAAAGTTCATCAATATAGAAAAGTTCATCTGTACTTTTTGGTATACAAATTATACTTCAACTATTTTAAAAATTTAAAAAAATAAAATAGATGAAAAATTTCTTCTCAGTAAAATAATTTCAGGTCATCGAACTAATGACATGTAACTCACTAATTTGAAAATCTGAATTTCCTAACGATGTATTTCAACTTATTTCTAATGACTGCATAAAGGTAAATTAAATATATCTGGTCATTTTGTATTAGTAAGTTTTAAGAATAGTTTCAATGTAAATATAAATTTTACTAGTAAGAGATTCCTTATGATTTTCTATTAACAGCAGAGAAAGTTTTGCATAAAATCTTCCTAATGCCTATTCTCAGAAACTCAGGTTAGGTTTACAAATGTGTAATTTTGCATACATATTAAAAGTATTAATAGCTAACTCAGAAATTGATTTCAAAAGCAATCAGATGGTCAAGTCAGGCATTTATAAAAACTGTATAAGGCAAACTATTTGACCCTATTGCTTAGAAAATCTTAGATGTTTTTAAAGCAATAACCTTTTGAAGAAAAGCCTTGTAAATAAATAGTCTTACATATCTAAAAAATTTTAGGTTAATATTCACAATGGTACCTTCTTTATTCAAAATATAAACAGTCCTATCTGTATTTCCTTTTATCCATTTTTCCATTATATTTACCTAATAATAACTATGTGTTTTTTATCTAACCAACTTCTATTTCTCTCTCTAAATTAAATAACATCATTATTTCATCAGATTTGAAAACTTTTATCCTTGATGAAAACCTGCCTACTACTCACAACAACCTATTTGTCTTGAGCTGTTGGATTTTTTTGGTGTATGAGTCTCTAAGACAACAGGATGGCACAGGCCCCAACAGGTCAGTTCCCTGAACAATTCTCAGAGGCAGCATCCTTTGAACAAACTTTACTTTAGATGACTCATCAAACCCTTTCAATAACTTCCCTCAGTCTTGGGCTGTTTTATCTATCAGGGTCTAGCCTGGTTAAGATCTCTCCAAAACCTCCAATCAGCCGAGAATTGTCATCAGGTTTCTACTTGCAGGCAGCCAACCATTCAGTTGTGGATCTGAGACATAAGGTGCACAAACAACACTTTCACAGAACTGATTTTTTTAATCAGTCTAAACAACGGCCCCTCTCCCAAGCCAGACATCTGCTTTTTCTAAATTCAGGTACTTACCTTTCTAAATGGCATATTTTCACCAAGAAATACTTAAGACAAAGTTTCTGCTTTGGGAAACTTTTGATATGAACAAAATTGTTAATTTGAGAGGCACCTTAGAACAAAAAGGAGAAAAACACCTTCCCTCAAGAGAAGTCTGTCTTATCTTCCTAAAAGAAAAAGATGAACTTACTGAATGTATGGGAGACCTCCCCAGAGGTCACACATCTCAGCAAAACAAGACAGACAGATACTAAAAGGACCAGGGTCATAGTTTAGGGCCCACTTTGAAGCTGAGAGCCAACAGATCTCATCCCAAATCTAAAAAGACTACAGAACTGACACCGGTTTATTAGGAAAATTACCTAGCTTTATGATTTCTAGTAATAGTAAAGACCCCAGAGAGGATGATAAGGGTGTTAAGTAGAACAGTCTTCCCTAAAACAAAAGATGCACAATGAATTCAGGGACTGTACACTGTTTGTTCAGCAACAAATTTAATACAGACTGCTCATAAATTATAATCATGTAAAGACTAGTATTTGAAAATATAGCATCTTTAAATAGAGCTAACGATATATTTCCCTAGAATACTGTTATTTTTTGTTGTTTTCTAAAAAAAGTAGGGCCTCAGCTAATCAAGAGTTTTAAGTAGTTAATAGATATCAGATCTTGGATTATCTGCAACAAAGCATTAGAAATCATTTTTCAAATTACCCATTACCCATTCAATTTAGCCTAATTACAATATTTCACAAATCAATCCAGTGTAAATCAACAGTTTATCTCCACCTTATACAGAACTGAATCCTAGTATATCCTTTGAATGTCTTCAAAAAACCTCACACCTTCATAATTTTTTGTAAAAGATATAAATTTTTACTTTAAAAATCTTATGTTGTATGTCTATTTCCTTAACAAAGAGGGCACAGCACTCAGTATTTATCTCTCAAGCATCTTGCCTGATTGCTACAAAACTGTAAAAGAATGCTTACATAATACCTTCAACAATTTGAAAGGATCCCTCAACATTCTGATGACTTTCTCATAGACACTACCAACAAATTCAAAAAGTAAACTCATGGTACTTTTAAAATATCTGATTCATCCCAGTTGTTAAAACATACAAAACGTAAGTTTCAGTATAACTTATCTGCATTTTTATAATCCTTTTCACTACAGAATTATATCTTTATAAAGTTATGCCCTCACTTTTCTTCAACATTTCCACAAACCTTAAAAGTACTTCTAAATTCCTCACACTTCTTGTCAATTGCCAATTTTTACAACATACTTCTTATGAGGCATGTGCCTTGTATATCTTTCACTGCCATCTTCATACTCCTTGATTATTTTATTAATTAATTACTAATTCTCACAACCACTGTGAGAATTCTAAGCCCCTTCCAAAATACAAACTTTATTTAGAAACGTTTATAAACTGCTACCCACATTGATATCTGCAACTGGCAGATCTGCAATAAATTGAAACTATGGAGTCCTAACATCTCACATAATCCCTAAGACTACAACTATTTAAACAGAGTTAAAAAAAAAAAATAAGGAAAAGAATGTTACAATAACTGAGAAAAGAGTAAACATATTAATTCTTAAACCTTGTGCTATAAAATTTAACGCATACTATTCTAAAGTAAAGAACAGTTCCACAAAATCAAATCTATCAATACTCTTTAACAAAAGAGTAGGAGGAAAACAAAAGCCCAAAAGGACTTATTTGAAATAATACAGTTAATAAAAGCAGGCCTATCTAGAACCAAGTATTGTGAATTCCAATACCCTTTCTATTACCCCACTGGCTACAAAGTAATTTGGATTCAAGGTGTAATCTTATAAAAAGGTTAAAAGATTTTCCTTTTCCATTCAAAAACAAATTATTCCAACAAACCACAGAGGGATACGCATTCAGGTGTTTAAGAAACATTCACCAAAATAAAACACGTCTTAACAAATTTTTTAAAATTTAAAAGAATCAAGATAATACAAAATGTATTATCCAATGGAATTAGCCTAGAAATGAGTAACAGAAAGATATCCAAAAAATCCCAAATATGGATATTCAACAATACACCTAAATAAACTATGGATCAAAGAGAACTCACAGAAAGTTAGAAAATATTTTGAACTAAATGAAAATAAAAATACAGCATATCAAAATTAGTATGATGCAAAGTAGTGCTTAGAGGGAAATTTATAGCATTAAATGTCTATGTTAGAAATGGAAAAAATTTCAAATCAATAAGCTTGGACCTTAAGAAACTGGATACAGACGAACAAGATAAACTCAAAGCAAGCAGTAGGAAGGTAATGATAAAGAGCAGAAATCAATACATTTCAATGGAATTGAAAACAGAAAAACAGAAAAAAAATTAATGGATACAAATCTGGTTCTTTCAAAAGCTCAATAAAATTAATAAACCTCTAGCTAGACTAACCAAGAAAAAAGAGACAGAGAATACAAATTACCAACATGAGGAATGAAAGCGGGGATATCACTATAGACTTTAGACATTAAAAGGATAATTAGAGAATACTTATAATAATTAGGAAATACAACTTTATACCTACAAATTCAGCAACTTAAACAAAAGGGATCATTTCATCCTAAAGGATAAAAACCGCCAAAACTCATTCAAGAAAAGGCAGATAACCTGAACTGTCCAGTATATATTAAAGAAAACAAAAAGGGAGAGGCACATGAGATCTAATTGTGATTATTCATTGGCTACTTGACTGCTCCAAAGAATTTCAGAAGAAGGTTAGTTTATTTTTTATAGACTACAGTAAAGCCTTTGACTGCATGGCTCAGGAAAAGCTATGGGCTGCTCTGAAAGAAACAGGCATGCCTCAGCACTTGATTGTCCTGATGCGTAACCTGTATGGTGGACAAGAAGCCACTGTCAGGACAGAATATGAAGAGACAGAATGGTTTCCTACAGGCAAAGGTGTCAGACAAGAGTGCATTTATCTCCCCATCTGTTTAATCTGTATGCAGAATATAGCATACGAAAAGCTGGGCTAGATTCAGATGAAGGAGGAGTGAAAATTGGTGGAAAAAATATCGACAACAAAAGCCATGCAGATGACACCATCTTACTGGCAGAAAGCAGCGATGACTCTGAAACAACTTCTGATGAAAGTGAAAGAAGAAAGTACCAAAGCAGGACTGCACTTAAACATCAAGAAGACAAAAATCACGACTACAGAAGAACTACACAGCTTTAATGAAGACACTGAAATAATTAAAGACTTTGTTTACCTTGGCTCAGTCATGAATTTAAATGGAGACTGCAGCCAAGAAATCAAAAGAAGACTGAGACTTGGAAGGGCAGCAATGAAAGAATTAGGAAAGATCATCAAGTGTAAGGAAGTGTCATTAGAGAACAAGGCCAAGATTATCCACACCCTTGTATTCCCAATTACTACGTACGGGTGCGAAAGCTGGACAGTGAAGAAGGCTGACAGGAAAAAAATGATTCATTTGAAATATGGTGTTGGAGGAGAGCTCTACAGATATCCTGGACCACTAGAAAGATGAACAAATGGGTCCTAGAGCAACGTAAGCCTGAAATATCGTGGAGGAAAAATTGATAAAACTGAGGCTGTCCTACTTTGGGCACATCATGAGAAGGCAGGATTCTTTAGAAAAGACAAGAATGCTGAGAAAAACAGAAGGCAGCAGGAAAAGAGGAAGATCAAATATGCGATGGATTAATTCCATAAAGGAAGCCATAGACATGAGTCGGCAGAAGCTGAGAGCGGCTGTTGAGGACAGGACATTGTAAACATCACTCATTCATAGGGTCGCCAGGAGTCAACTTGACGGCACATAACAACAAAACTTGTTAGACTGCAAATAGTGTAAAATCTCAGACCCTTCACAGTTCTTGACAATGGAACTCTAATTCCAAATAAAAGGGGTAGAGCCGATATTAGAAAAAGATAAAAGAAAGGTCCAAAAAAGACCGTTTGGAAGAGTATTAGCAGTTATCAGATTTATCATCTCTGTCACCAGAGTAATGCATTTCCATGTCTGTCGTTTCCTTGCACCCTCTTTGAACAAGTATAAAAAAATCATGTGTGTTTGGAAATCTTATACACGAAGTCAAACAATGAAAATGCCTCAATGCAACTGCAGTATGACCTAAAAGGGACGTAGAAGTGTTTAAAAGAAGAAACAAAAGATATTAAATATGAAAAATAAAAATATAAAGCAAAAATAAAGAAATATATACATATTCAACCATTATATATTTGTAATTTGAATTTTTCAAATATCATCTCAATACTACCCGGTTCTGCTTATCCACATTTTTACTTCTGCAGAGTGGTTCTTAAATTTGATCAGATCAATGAGTATTTACTGTGTTATATTACTTGTCTTGTTGATCTCTTCTTGTTCTCTGCCCACAACTCAGGAAATAAGCCTCTTTTTCAAATTTGACACGTTTCTATAGGGACAAAAGGAGAAAGTTTTTCTGTTTTTTTGGTTTGTTTTTATTTTTTGCTAATGAAGATTAGCCCTGAGCTAACATCTGTTGCCAACCTTCCTCTTTTTCTACGTGAGCCGCCACTACAGCATGGCCACTGACAGACGAGTGATGTAGGTCCACACCTGGGAACCAAACCCGGGCCACCAAAGCAGAGCATGCCAAACTTAACCACCAAGTCACCAGGGCTGGCCCAGAAAGTTTCTCTTTTTTATCTACAAATTTAAATAGCTGACTTTGTGTAATTTAACATGAATTAGAAAAGGTAATTACATCATAAGATTTCCCTCCACTACCCCAAAATACTAGGTTAAAATTCTTTACGGATATTATGATTTTTTAACATGTTCAAAGAGAAGGCAAGGAAATAACAAAAATTTTACCACTACATTGGAAAGATTTTTCACTAATAACATCAAAAACTAGAGTATATATTTTTAAATATTTCTGTTATGGTAAAATATACGTAACATAAAATTTACCATTTTAACCACTTTTAAGTGTACAATTCAGTGGCATTGAGTACATTCACAGTATTGTACAACCAGCACCATTATCCATTTCCAGAACTTTTTTATCATCCCAAACAGAAACTCTCTACCCATTAAATAACTCTCCATTCTTCCTTACCCCCAGGCTCTGGTAACCTCTACTATACTCCTTAACTCGATGAATTTGCCTACTTTAGGTACCTCACATGAGTAGAATCATACAATATCTATTCTTTTGTGTCTGGTTTATTTCACATAGCATGAGCTCAAGGTTCATCTAGGTTGTAGCATGTGTTAGAATTTCAATCCTTTTTATGGCTGAATAGGACTCTACTGTAGATACATACCACATTTGTTTATCCATTCATCTGTTCATGGACACATGGGTTGTTTCCACTTTTTAGTTATTGTGAATAAGCTGCTATACACACTGGTGTACAAGCATCTGATTGGGTCCCTGCTTTCAATCCTTTTGGTGATATAACTAAGAGTGGGATTGCTGGATGATATGGTAATTCTATATTTAACTTTTTAAGCAACTGCCAAACTGGTTTCCATACCATTTCATGTACCATTTTACATTTCCACCAGCAATGCATGAAGGCTCCTATTTCTTCACGTCCTCACCAACACTTGCTGTTTTCCCTGTTTTTAATAATAGTCAAGTGGTATCTCACTGTGGTTTTCATTTGCATTTTCCTAATGACCAAATGCTGTTAAGCATCTTCCTATTTGCTTATCAACCATTGTGTATCTCTTCTTTGGAGAAATGTCTATTCAAGTACTCTGCCCATTTTTCAATTGGACTGTTTGTTTTCTGTTGTTGAGCATAGTGCTTTTCATAAAGTTGGGAAAACTTAAAAGCATAGAATGCTTTCTCTGAGGTAACAATCTTGCGTTAATGAAATTAACAAGGTTACAGCTAATCTCAGATTAAAGGATTAAATAAGGAGGCTGCAAAGCAGTAATCTAATCAACAATAAACAAAGGTATAGTAAATCTGATTACACAGCTGTTAAATAAAACAGAACGTGGTGATGGCGGAAGTCTTTTTAAGCAAGCTACTTTGGAAGAGTTACATATAACTTGAGTTTTCCTTAACTGAAACTAGTCTTTTAGAGATGCAAATGACAAATATATATTTTTATATATACTGATTTTATTACAGACTACATTAAGTAGTGAAACATGTCTCATAAAACATACATAAGTAAGACATCTGGTCAAAAAGAAAAAAAAAAACGATAATTTAGCGTCTTACTTTTTAAATTGTAATGTATGTTTTCTCATTTGTCTCAAAGATATCTCTTTGTTTTAGCTTTGGGGGAATGGGAGGAGGTGAATTTAAGAACAAATCAAACCGCATGCTTTGCATTTGGTAATTACTTTCTTTGGTCTCTCCTGTCCTAGAACAGTTCCGCATATCTTTTTTTTTCTTAAGACATTGATGTGTTAAGGACTCCTGGCCAGTTTTGTTGTAGAATGTCCCACATTCTGGATTTGTCTGTTTCCCAGAGTGACTTATTCCACAATCCCCTGTATTTTCTGAAAACAAGAGGTCAGGTCTGGGAACCTGACTGGATACAGAATAAACATATTAGGCAAGAATACTCCAAAGGTCATAAGTATTCCATGTTACATCACAGCAAAAAAACAGGATATCATGTTGCCCAACTATAAGAATTTGAACCACTTGGTTCAAATGGCAACTTACAGATCTCTCTATTACAAATGCACATTTTCCTCTTTGTAACAGTAAGTGATGTATGGGATCATAATTTGGCACCACGCATATATCCTGTTCCCAGCAGTCTTTCCTCAAAGGTTTCCATTGAACATCCACTGATGTTCCATCAAACATCCATTGATGTTTTTGGCCTAAACAGTTTCATTGGAGTTTACAGTATGAGAATTTTCTAGTTCTGATACTGCTTCAAAATTTATTAACTTCTCTCTTCTCTAAAGGAGGACCTTCCTTTTCTCTTTCTCTTCTTATCACTCTGGACCCACATTATTTTTTTAATTCAAAGTTTTATAATTAATTACCATCATTCTTTCACTGATGCTCAGATAGTTTCAGATTCAGCCAGTAGAAACTCCTTTGGGTTGGGTTCTTTTGATGTGATCCAACAGCTTTTGAACACTTCCTTGTTTTCTGGCTCACTGTGTGTTTTCTCTGTGAAAGAATTAGGATCCACTATTTTTCACAGCAGTCTTGGGTCCTTTCAGTGGGAACAATACTTAGAGACCACGTTATCAATGCTGAGTGTAATTATCGCTACTGAGATTGTTGATGCTTCTTTTGTTGTTTTTTTTTGTGTGTGTGAGGAAGATCAACCCTAAGCTAACATCCATGCCAATCCTCCTCTTTTTGCTGAGGAAGACTGGCCCTGGGCTAACATCTGTGCCTCTCTTCCTCCACTTTACATGGGACACCGCCACAGCATGGCCTGATAAGCAGTGCATCGGTGCGCACCCGGGATCCAAACCCAGGCCACCAGCAGCAGAGCACACGCACTTAACCACTACGTCACGGGGCCAGGCCCCTGTTGATGCTTCTAAGTCCTTTTGGTAGAAGGCAAGGAGAGACATATATCAATATAATCATGGACTCATACTGATATTTCCATTTCATTTGACAGTGAAAGACTTTTTGTGGCTATATTTGTCTCTATTCTCTTAAAGTTAAATTTATGGTTGCCAATAATATTAATAGGTTAACTTAAATTCCTTGCCCTACAAGATACCTGGAATGGTTTCAAGATTACCACAAACAATATAGTCCTACTAAGTTAAGTAATGGTGGTCTAGTGGTTAAGATTCAGTGCTCTCACCACCACAGCCCAGGTTTGTTTCCCAGTCAGGGAACCATACCACCCACGTGTCAGGTGTCATACTGTGGTGGCTGTGTGTTGCTGTGATGCTGAAAGCTATGCCACCAGTATTTCACATACCAACAGAGTCACCCATGGTGGACAGGTTCCAGCAGAGCTTCCAGACTAAGGCAGACCTGGCCTCCTACTTCCGAAAAACTGGCCATGAAAACCCTAAGAATAGCAGCGGAACATTGTCTAATATAGAGCTGGAAGATGAGAGGATGGTGTAAAAAGACCGGGCAGGGTTCCGCTCTGCTGTACACAGGGTCACTAGAGTCAGACTGAACTCCACAGTACTAACAAAAGTTAAGTAAATAAGATCATACTATATGGATCATTCTATATTTTCATTAATAATGTGTCTTGGAGATTTTGCCATATCATGACACACAGACTTTATTCTTTATAGTCTGTTACTAATATTCAAAATATGGATGTACCACAATTTATGTAGCCATTTCCCTCCTAGTGGACATCCAGATTGTTTCCAACATTTTGCTACAACAAATAATGCTACAGTTAACATATTTGTATACACATCTTTATGCATACTTCTATAAAACTATTCATGTATATTGTTTAAATTATTTCTTATTCATAACTCATTTTTCTAATATTTGTTATTTTGTAGAAGCCCTTTGTTATGTCTGTTAAAACTTTGCTACATGTTGCAAATATTTTCTACTAAACTGAACTGATCTCACTATGACATCTTCTTAGAGAAACCTGTTCCATTTTAATGGAGTCAAATCTGTTTTTCTTCTCCTTTTCAGATATGTGGTTCCTTATGTTTTGATGGGTAAAAAAAAACCTTTGTGCTTCGTGTGTATCTATGTGTCTGTGTGTGTGTACAATTTCATTCTCATTTTTCATTTATTTGGACTCTTTCTGGACTCTTCCTACATCACTAGCAGTGTTTTAATTACTACAGCTTTATAGTATAGCAAGTATAGTACAGCAAGTAATATAGTACAAGACCTATCTCATTTTTATTTTTAAAATTTGTATTGGATATTCTCATTCATATACTCTACTATATATATTTGAGAATCAAGTTGTCAAGTTTTCCCTCACTCCTCACAAAAAGAAAAAATAAATTGTGGTTTTGATTGGAATAGCATTAATTTTATGGATAAAACTTTGAAAAAGTCTACATTTTACAATATTGAGTTTTTCATTCTGAAAAAAACAGTAGGTCTCTTCATTTATTTGATCCTAGAATAAACTGTTATTTTTTTCATACAAATCCTATTCACTTCTTATTAAATTTATTTCTACATATTTTGTGGTTTCACAGCTTTGTGAATGGGCTCTAACATGTATTCTACATAAATTTCTAAAATAAAAATCTATGGAGGATTTTTTTCTCAAAATAATAAATATCAAATACATAAAACAAAACGAAAATCAAGATTCCCATTAAAAAAACAAGAACCATCAACCTTTGCCTTTAAAAGAGAGATATAACAAGGATGTCCTCCTTTTTGCAGTTCAAATGCACAGTAGCATTTACAGAATAAATATGGCAAAGAGCATCCTTTTTTTCTAATTACTTGGCTATCCACATGGGAGGGGCAACAAAAATACTAGCAACATTGTAAAAGCTCCACAAAAACGAAAAATCAACTGCAGTACAATTTACTTGTGGTACACTGTTCATATAAAATAAATCTGCTCACAATGGTTTGTCTAATTATTCAATGCTCAGATGTAAATTTACCTCAGGACACAAGATTTATGAAAAGAAAAGTATAAAGCCCAACTAAATAGAAAAAGAGAAAAACATGAATTCTAGTTAACAAAATCATACGTAGTAATGACACCAAAAAGACTGAAACCACTAAGAGCTAAGACCAAAATTCTAAAGATCTATGGAAAGGAAGACAAAGTTGTGCTGATAATACACCTCAGAACAAGGAAGCCTTTAGGTATTGTATACTGCCAACCCATAAATAAGCCTTGCCCCTGATAAGCAGATTCTGGCAAGTTAATTTCCTAGGAAGGTATCCTAGACACCAAGAAGGTATCCAGAGTCACCTGAAGAGTCAGGGGTAAAATACCTTAGGACAATACTTCTCACAACATTCCAGTTTAGTGTCCCTAGCAAAATATCACCAAAGGTAAAAGTAATAAACATGTAACTATCTCATTCCACCTTATCCCTCAGCTCATCTAGCCTGTGACAAGACAGAGCACAGACTGAGATAGCCTACATGAAGGCTAAATTGTTTAGAATGCTTGTCTCACAATAAAAATTAACACACATTTTGCATTCAACTTTGTATTATTTGTGAATTCATTCTATTATAAATAATCTTCTAATTACTTAACAGTTAAATTGCCTAATGTTTCTTTTCTCCAACTCTTTAAGTAAAATTGGGATGCTCTGACAAATACTGTTTGTCCTATGGATGCATGACTCTCCCTTTACACGGGCCAGACCATACTAGACCATACCACCAAACGGTAGGGAAGTATACATAAAAAGCAAGACCTTAGAAAATCAAAAACAAGGTAATATAAACAAAATAGACAGTAATATATCCCCTGATGGACAAATACTTCAGTGGAACAGCCAAATATTAAAATTTCCTATTGAAATCAGGTATAAAAGTAGGACTTCACAAATTTCTTAAAAAATTGAAGAAACTATAACACTAAAGGTGAGAAGTAAAATCAAATAATACTATTTCATAAAATAAATTTTTCCTTTAATGTTAAGTTCATAATAACAGAAAATATAAGCTCACAATGACACAAATATATATAAATACATATAGGTGTATGTGTCCGTATGTACATATACATATATTTCTAACTTTTAACAAAATTTGTCAAAATAACAGCTTCTAAATTATGGGATAGCTAAAAGTGGCTTTTGGTCTTCCTTTAAATATAAATAATAAATATGACCACAATGGATATTTATTTATTTATTTATTTATTCTTCTCTTTTTTTGGGAGGAAGATCGGCCCTGAGCTAACATCTGCCAATCCTCCTCTTTTTGCTGAGGAAGACTGGCCCTGGGCTAATATCCATGCCCATCTTCCTCCACTTTACATGGGACGCGGCCACAGCATGGCTTGAGAAGCAGTGCATCGGTGAGCGCCCAGGGTCCGAACTCGCGAACCCCAGGCCACCACAGCGGATCGTGCACACTTAACCACCTGCGCCACCAGGCCAGCCCCCACAATGGATATTTATAATAGTCACTAAACAATTATGTAGTTTTGTTCATAATTGAAAGAATTGTAGCAATGATCTTTTTAATCTATCATTTAGTTCACCTTTAAAGGCCATTTTACAAAAGTTTTGAATATCTAGACCCCTGTCTTCTATTTTTATAAGAATAATCTTTACAAATGAGGAAAATCTGGAAACATACGTTTTTTCAGATGCCAAAATCTGATTCTAACCAACTTTATCTAGCGCTAAGAGAAGAAATAATACACACCAATGTATATAACCTTAGCATAATAAAGTTTATTTATTTAAGGAGATAAAGGAGAATCTGGAATCTTTAAAGAACAGAGCTGACAATATGGAGGAAAGAATTAGTACTTTAGAGGATAGGAATACAGATATACTCCAGATGGAAGAAGAGAGAGAACTAAGACTAAAAATAAATGAAGAAAGACTCCGAGAAATATCTGACTCTATTAGAAAATGTAACATAAGAATTATAGGTATTCCTGAGGGAGAGGAGAGGGAAAGAGGAACAGAGAGCCTATTCAAGGAAATAATAGCTGAAAATTTCCCAAATCTGGGGAAGGAGCAGGAAATACCAGTAAGCGAAGCCAACAGGACGCTTATATATATTAACAGACAAAGGCCTTCACCACGACACCTAGTGGTAAGGCTAGCCAGGGTCAACGACAAAGAAACAATATTAAGGGCAGCTAGACAAAAACAAAAAATAACGTACAAAGGAACTCCCATCAGGCTCTCAGCGGATTTCTCAACAGAAACTTTTCAGGCTAGAAGAGACTGGAAGGATATATTCAAAATACTGAAAGACAAAAACTTTCAGCCAAGAATACTCTATCCAGCAAAAATATCCTTCAAATATGATGGAGAAATAGTAACTCTCCCAGATAAACAAAAGCTAAGGGAGTTCATGGCCACGAGACCCCCACTACAAGAAATACTCAAGAAGGCCCTCAGGCCTGAAAAAAAGAAGAGAAAGGGAACACAAAGCTTGGAGGAAGGAGAAAAGTAGGTAGACAAAATCAGAGAAATAGTAGATCTTTACCGGAATAGGTTAGCAACTACTTAAATACTAAACTCAAAGATCAAAGGAAGAAATTCACCAAAAATAAATTTAACCTCATCACTGTAAACACACAGCCACAACACAAGATAGAATAATGTATAACAAGAGCAACTTAGAAGGGGAAGAGGAAAGTGACAGAATTGACTTAGTATAAGGAAATAGGAGGCTATCAGATAATGGACTATCTCATACACAAGATTTTTTGCCCAAACCTCAAGGTAACCACTAAACAAATAATCAAATTAAAACCACATATGATAAACAAAGAGAAAACTAAAAGAATCATAAGACAGAACAACCAAACTGAATTGGCAGTCCAAAACAAATGGGACAAGAAACAAAGGAAATGCAAAAGAACCAGAAAATAAGTGACAAAACAGCAACATTCAGCCCTCATATTTCAATAATTACCCTAAATGTAAATGGATTGAACTCTCCAATCAAAAGATACAGCGTGGCAGGATGGATTAAAAAGCAAGACCCAACAATATGCTGCCTTCAGGAAACACATCTTAGCACTAAAGACAAGCACAGGCTCAGAGTGAAAGGATGGAAGACAATACTCCAAGCTAATGGCAAACAAAAGAAAGCAGGTGTTGCCATACTCATATCAGACAAAGTAGACTTCAAGATAAAACAGGTTAAGAAAGACAAAGAAGGGAAATATATAATGATAAAAGGGACACTCCATCAAGAAGACATATCACTTATATATGCACCCAACATAGGAGCACCAATGTACATAAAACAACTATTAACAAACTTAAAAGGAGAAATCAACAACAACACAATAATAGTAGGGGATCTTAACACCCGATTTAAGCAATGGATAGATCATCCACACAAAAAGTTAATAAAGAAATATTAGACTTAAATGAAAAACTGGACGAAATGGACCTAGTAGACATATACACAGCACTCCATCCAAAAACAGCTGACTACACATTCTTCTCAAGCGCGCATGGAACATTCTCTAGGATAGACCATATGTTGGGAAACAAAGCAAGCCTCAATAAATTTAAGAAGATTGAAATCATAACAAGCATCTTTTCAGACCATAAGGCTATGAAACTGGAAATGAACCAGGAAAAAAAAACTGGGAAAGTGACAAAAATGTGGAGATTAAACAACATGCTACTGAACAACCAATGGATCATTGATGAAATTAAAGGAGAAATCAAAAACTATCTGGAAACAAACGAAAATGATAACATGCCATATCAAACCATATGGGATGCAGCAAAAGCGGTCCTGAGAGGGAAACTCATAGCGATACAAGCCCACCTTAACAAACAAGAAAAAGCCCTAATAGGCAACCTTAGATTACACCTAACAGAACTAGTAAAAGAAGAACAAACAAAGCCCAAAGCCAGCAGAAGGAGAGAAATAATAAAAATCAGAGCAGAAATAAATGATATTGAGACCAAAAAAACAGTAGAAAGGATTAATGAAACAAAGAGTTGGTTCTTCGAGAAGATAAACAAAATAGACAAACCCTTAGCCAGGCTTACTAAGAAAAAAAGAGAAAAGGCTCAAGTAAATAAAATTAGAAATGAAAGAGGAGAAATTACAACGGATACCATGGAAATACAGAGGATTATAAGAGAATACTATGAGAAATTATATGCCAACAAATTGGACAATCTAGAAGAAATAGATAAATTCTTAGACTTATACAACCTCCCAAAATTGAACCAAGAAGAAATGGAGAATCTGAATAGACCAATAACAAGTAAAGAGATTGAAATAGTAATAAAAACCTCCCAAAAAATAAAAGTCCAGGACCAGATGGCTTCTCCAGTGAATTTTACCAAACATTCAAAGAAGATTTAATACCCATCCTTCTCAAACTATTCCAAAAAATAGAGGAAGATGGAACACTTCCTAAATCATTCTACGAGGCCAACATCACCCTGATACCAAAACCAGACAAAGACAATACAAAGAAAGAAAATTGCAGGCCAATATCGCTGATGAACATTGATGCAAAAATCCTCAACAAAATATTGGCAAACCGAATACAACAATATATTAAAAAGATCATACACCATGATCAAGTGGGATTTATACCAGAGACGCAGGGATGGTTCAACATCCGCAAATCAATCAATGTGATACATCACATCAACAAAACAAAGAATAAAAACCACATGATCGTCTCAATAGACGCAGAGAAGGCATTTGACAAGATACAACATCCATTTATGATAAAAACTCTCAATAAAATGGGAATAGAAGGAAAGTACCTCAACATAATAAAGGCCATATATGACAAACCCACAGCTAACATCATACTCAACGGGGAAAGACGGAAAGCCATTCCTCTGAGAACAGGAATGAGGCAGGGCGGCCCACTCTCACCACTCCTGTTCAACATAGTACTGGAGGTATTGGCTAGAGCAATTAGGCAAGAAAAAGGAATAAAAGGAATCTAAATAGGTAACGAAGAAGTGAAACTCTCACTATTTGCAGATGACATGATTGTATATATAGAAAACCCTAAAGAATCTGTTGGAAAACTATTAGAAACAATCAACAACTACAGCAAAGTTGCAGGGTACAAAATCAATCTACAAAAATCAGTTGCATTTCTATATGCTAATAATGAACTAACAGAAAGAGAGCTCAAAAAGATAATACCATTTACAATTGCATCAAAAAGAATAAAATACCTAGGAATAAATCTTACCAAGGAGGTGAAGGACCTATACAATGAGAACTACAAGACATTATTGAGGGAAATCCACGATGACATAAAGAAATGGAAAGATATCCCATGCACGTGGATTGGAAGAATAAACATAGTTAAAATGTCTATATTACCTAAAGCAATCTACAGATTCAATGCAATCCCAATCAGAATCCCAATGACATTCTTCACAGAAATAGAAAAAAGAATACTAAAATTTATATGGGGCAACAAAAGACCCCGAATAGCTAAAGAAATCCTAAAGAAAAAGAACAAAGCAGGAGGCATCACAATCCCTGACTTCAAAACATACTACAAAGCAATAGTAATCAAAACAGCATGGTACTGGTACAAAAACAGACACACAGATCAATGGAACAGAATTGAAAGCCCAGAAATAAAACCACACATATGCGGACAGCTAATTTTCGACAAAGGCGCTAAGAACATGCAATGGAGAAAGGAAAGTCTCTTCAATAAATGGTGTTGGGAAAACTGGACAGCCACATGCAAAAGAATGAAAGTGGACCATGTGCTATCGCCATTCACAAAAATTAACTCAAAATGGATCAAAGACCTGAAGGTGAGACCTGAAACTATAAAACTCATAGAAGAAAATATAGGCAACACACTGTTTGACATTGGTTTTAAAGGAATCTTTTCGGATGACATGTCTACCCAGGCTAGGGAAACTAAAGAAAAAATAAACAAGTGGGACTTTATCAGATTAAAGAGCTTTTATAAGACAAATGAAACCAGAATCAAGATGAACAGACAACCAACCAGCTGGGAGAGAATATTTGCAAAACATACATCTGACAAGGGGTTGATCTCCATAATATATAAAGAACTCACACAACTGAACAACAAAAAAACAAACAACCCGATCAAAAAATGGGCAGAGGAAATGAACAGACACTTCTCCAAGGAAGATATACAGATGGCCAATAGGCACATGAAAAGATGCTCAACATCACTAATCATCAGGGAAATGCAAATCAAAACAACACTAAGATACCACCTCACGCCCGTTAGAATGGCTATAATCACCAAGACAAAAAACAACAAATGTTGGAGAGGATGTGGAGAAACAGGAACCCTCATACACAGCTGGTGGGAATGCAAATTGGTGCAGCCTCTATGGAAAACGGTATGGAGATTCCTCAAAGAATTAAAAATAGAGATGCCCTATGATCCAGCCATCCCACTACTGGGAATCTATCCAACGCACCTGAAATCAACAATCCAAAGAGGCTTATGCACCCCTATGTTCATTGCAGCATTATTCACCATAGCCAAGAAGTGGAAGCAACCTAAGTGTCCCTCGACTGACGATTGGATTAAGAAAATGTGGTATATATATACAATGGAATACTACTCAGCCATAAAAAAAGACAAAATCGTCCCATTTGCAACAACATGGATGGGCCTGGAGCGTATTATGTTAAGTGAAATAAGCCAAAAAGAGAAAGACAAACACTGTATGATCTCACTCATATGTGGAATATAAACCAACACATGGACAGAGAAAACTGGACTGTGGTTACCCGGGCAGTGGGGGTGGGGGGTGGGAACAAGGGGTGAAGGGAGTCATATATGGGGTGATGGACAAACAAAAATGTACAACCCAAAATTTCACAATGTTAGAAACCATTAAAACATCAATAAAAAAAAAAGAAAAAAAAAAAAGAATAATCTTTACAAATGAGGAAAATCTGGAAACATACGTTTTTTCAGATGCCAAAATCTGATTCTAACCAACTTTATCTAGCGCTAAGAGAAGAAATAACACACACCAATGTATATAACCTTAGCATAATAAAGTTTATTTATTTAAGAAAACATATAGCAGATTCCAAACTTTCCAACTGGATAATCCTATTAGGTGACTTGCATATCTTCCAAAGCAAAACCTGGCTGGACAGTTCTGTACTCAAAGAGTTCTGAGTCTGTATTCCCATGCTTCCTATCTTCAATTAATTCCACGTGGAAAATATTGAATTAAATCTCATGTCTTGTCTACCTCTTTTAAAAAGACAGGCATTACTAATAAGCATAATATCATAGCAAATAACCTAAATTACTTAATCAAGCTTTCAAGTATAAATGAATTATTTTACAAAAGAGAAATTTGCATATGCACTCCAAGTTTATCATCTTCTGTTCCTTTTATTTTTTTCCCTTAGAGTAGAATGAGATCTAGATTAGGATATATTATGTTATCAGTGGAAACTCCCTAAAGTAGCCCATCACATATGATTTCAGAGCAAAATTAGAATGAAGATTTTTTTTCTATAAACAAGGCTACATATATAAACATAATCTCAACAAAGATGCTTTCTGTCATGCAATAGCACTAAGAGACATCAAAAAGGTTCACTTTGAAGGGCCGGCCCAGTGGCACAAGCAGTTAAGTGCACACGCTCCACTGCGGCAGCCCCGGGATCACAGGTTCAGATCCCAGGCACGCACCAACGCACCACTTGTTAAGCCATGCTGTGGCGGCATCCCATATAAAGTAGAGGAAGATGGCCACAGATGTTAGTTCAGGGCCAATCTTCCTCAAGAAAAAGGGGGAGGATTGGCGTCAGATGTTAGCTCTGGGCTAGTCCTCCTCACAAAAAAAAAAAAAAAAAAAGCTTCACTTTGATTTAATAAATCTATTTACTAAATCACCGCCATGTGACATCTAAAAAAGATCTGCTTTACATTGTGGCACAGTCAACTACATATGATTTTGTTTTGTATATAAAAAAGAAACTATCATGTGTCATTTACACATATGATAGAAATAGTAAAAAACTTGTAGTAATAAAAATTAGATGCCAAGAAACTGTCAAGGAAGTAGGTATGAATTACAATATTTTTTGTAGAAGGGATAATGGATTACACAGGTGACTTCTATCCTTTTGTCTATTTTGCAAATTCTAGTTAATGCGTTTCTTTACCCACTTTACTATATGTAACAAAATAACCAAGCAATTCTACATTTTACAACTCTCAAGGATCATTACATGTCTTTTTAAAACTCTTCATATTAGTACCAATTTTACTTATCATTCCATCTCTAGCACAAAAGAAACCACTTTACATACAGTAGGCATTCAATATTTATTGAATAAAATTATTTAACTTTTCTAAGCTTCAGTTTTATCAAAGTAAAACAGGCATGGTAATAACTACATTTTAAAATTCCTTAAGAAAATAATATATGCACACAGTAGATGCTAAAATGTTAGGTTGATCTTTTGTTTCAGTAAATACAAATAATTGTTGGTATTACTCTAGTTCACAGCTTTAAAAAAAGGCCAAAATATTCTCTCAAAGCTTATGTGAGAACAAGATTTTTTTCGAAGAACTAAACAAGCTGATCATAAACAGTAAGAAAATTTTAGGATATAAAGAAAGGAAGCTTACCAACCAGAGATGAAGATTTAATATACACCTATATTAGTGAAAACTGCAGTAATTTCAGAACCCAAATTCAGATCCACGTGTATACAGAAACTTCATAGATGCCAAAGGCAGCATTATAATCAGCGAGAAGAAAGGAGAAGAAAGACTAATGAATGAGTCAGGGACAATTAATCACCCACTAAAAAAATAAGATAAAATTATATCTCTATAATACCCTATTCCAGATAAAACTTTCTAGGTATAATTTTTTTACCAAAACATGGAAAACAAAACTAAAACTTCCAAAAGACAATATAGGATAATCTCAGAAGACATGAAGATAGAAAATGCTATTTTAAATAAGACACAAAAACCATAAAAGAAAAAGTTGATATATTTGTCATCAAAACTTCAAACTTCTGGGGGACCGGCCTGGTGGAGTAGCGGTTAAGTGCACATACTCCACTTTGGCCAAAGGTTCGCAGGTTCGGATCCCAGACACACACCGACGCACCGCTTGTCAAGCCATGCTGTGGCGGCATCCCATATAAAGTAGAGGAAGATGGGCACGGATGTTAGCCCAGGGCCAATCTTCCTCAGCAAAAAGAGGAGGATTGGCATCGGATGTTAGCTCAGGGCTGATCTTCCTCACAAAAAAAAAAAAAAAAAAACTTTAAACTTCTGTATTAAAAGGGGTACAACAAAGTTAAAAGTCAAATGACTACATTCTGGGTCCCCAAAGGACAACAGCAGGCCCATGTAAATGCAGTCTTTCCACGTACCCTCCAAAAAAAAAAAAATCAACACAGAGAGCAAATAAAACCTCCCATATACACTATCGGCTTAATTAGCAGACTAATACAGATTCCAAGTTAGCTGTAAGTTGCAGAAGGGGATAAAATTCCAGCAGAACAAATTCTGAAGAATCAAGCACAGACTGCATGGAAAAGAGAAGGAAAATGGAGCCTGAGTAGGTACAACATATATAAAATAACCTCCAGAAAGTGAAAGTCTGCCAGTAAGTAGGAAAATACCGAGAAAAGGTGTCTGAGACAGCGTAGATCAGATCACCAGCTATTGAAGAATGGAAAGGAAAAAAGTAGGCAGGGTCAAAGACGGCAGTCCCAGGAAGGCAACACTCCTGAGAGATACTGAGATAATTTGGATGGGGCAGCCGTTAGAAGTTTGGTGATGAAGGGAAAGGAGGAAGCAAAAGGCGGAAATTAAGTGTTCGGTGAAAAAAAAAAGAATCTCAAAAACTGTATAATACACCAACGCCTTCTCCCTCTCCCCTCCCAGACCAAAAAAAAAAAACACCTGTAGATAAAGAAATTGCACTTCACTACACCAACAAAAGGGAGAGCTCTTGAACAAGAAACATTATAAGCCAAGCAAATCCCTCACCCTGTCTACATACAACTGGTAATGCTGAGCCAGGAAATGAACAGAAATAGCAGACAATACAAATAAAAAAGCTACTATAAGAACACAGAAATTTCAAGTCCAAAACACTTCAGCTAATGAAAATTCTCATCAAAAAAATCCACAACACAGAAGAAAACTGTAAAATAATAACTCCAAAATGAAATAAATGTCTGTAACAGAATTTACACATATTTGTTTTTAATCCTGAATCAAAAGTCAAAAACCCAGAATAGAAATGACAAAATACAGCAACATATAAAGGACGAATTTACCCTTCTCAGGAAGGAGGGGGAAAAAATGAAGGAAAAGACAAATCATTTTAAAAAATAAGTAATAAAAAGGAAGATTGGATTCAAATAAAAATATAAGGAAAAATAAGGAGCAAGAGGACAGCCAAGAGAGTAAAGAAAAAATGATCAGAGAAAAAAATTAACATAGAAGATCTGTAAAGAAGCTATAACGTATGTACAACTGAAAATTCTGAAAAATAAAAGCAAAATAAAGGAACTAATATTTAAAACTATAATTTAAAAAGTATTTCCAAAAATAAAAACAAATGTGTATGCTGTGGCAGGCAGGAGGAAGTATGATATAGGTGAATTTTGGCAACAACCTACTATATATTTGGAAAATTGCCCCAGAATAATAAACTCCAAAACACAGCCTAGTAAAACTTTAAAAATAAGTAGGGAAAAAAATCTTTTGGGCCTCCAGACAAAAATACTAAGCCTCTTACAAAGGACAAGGTAGGTAAGGTTGGCATCAGATTTCTAAACAGCAATATTCAAAGTGAGGCAACAGATTGCATCATTTTCAAGAAACCCAAGGAATGAAAGTATAAACCAAGGATTTCATATCCAGTCAGGTTGTCCTTTCAACTCTCAAGGCTATTAAAGAAATACAGATTTAAATATGCAAGAACTCAGGGAACATATTACGCATAGCTCATTCTCAGCAATCTACAAAAGAATGAGCTGCATCCCACCAATAAAAGACAGAGGAAACTTTGACAAAAACTTTACTAAACAACGGAATAAACACTAAATATATTTAATTTTAGATATTACTAAAACAAAGGTATGCACAAGGACAGAAGAATGATTTTAAATATTATATTCTCTGACAAATTATAATGGAATTTCTTAACTGTGAAGAAAAGAGAGGTAAGAAACAGAGAAGAATCAGCTCCTTGGAGTTGAATAGGTTATAAATGAATGTCAAAGAAAATTCATTTAATGCAAACAAACCAATTATCAGCAGTCTAAGTCCTTTGCTTAAACTGACCCTAAGAACATTATAAAAAGTATTAGTATAAAGTTAGCCAATAAAACAAAAATACCAACCTTACTAAATAAAAAAAATAATTTTCAAAAAGTGTAAAGAAACAACTCATATGGGGGGGGGACCAAAATCAAGTAAATATAACATAAAACAGCAGTAAATACAACACAGCAATTAGAAGAAACATTCATCATAAATCACTATATATAAATAGGCTTAACTCTCCTACTAAAAAGAAAAAGCTTTAAATTGCTTATTTGATTGAAGAGAAAACAGTATTTACAAAAGCAACAAAAAAGATTTAAGAATTTAGAAATAAACTTAAATGTGTAAAACATCTATGAGGAAAACTAACACTTCTGAAAGATACAAAAGTAAACTTGAACAAATGGAAAGACATCCCCTATTCTTTTGGAAAGGATGATTTATTATCATAAAGATGTTGACTTCCCCAGGTTAATGAATAACAACATTATTCAAATAAAAATACCAACAAATGTTTTCTTAGAGCTCAATTAGCTGATGTTCAACTTCGCTCATAGGGAATATAGTATATTCCTGTTTGTATAAAAAAAGAATATGAATAATATATACAAACATAAATGCATGTACACACATAATATGCTTATTTTTATAACAGGAAACACAACAAGGATAAACCAGAAACTAATGAAATTGGTTACCTACAGAATAAAAGAAAATGGAAAGGAATGAGGAAGGGAGTAAGACTTTTGAGAATGCCTTTTTATACAGTTTTGGCTTTTAACCATGTTACCGTTCTACTATACTCAAAAAATAAAACTAAATCAATAAAGGGTGGAGGGGTTAAACCGAATATAAACAAAAACAAATAAATGTAAGATTTACCAAATTGGTGACATAAAAAACATAATTACTTAAAATAATATATGAGCATAGTATTCTTGACTACATACCTCCATTGGCATATACTGTATGAATAAAAAACTACATAGAGGGGCCGGCCCCATAGCGTAGCGGCTAAGTGCACGCGCTCTGCTGCTGGTGACCCGAGTTCGGATAGCGGGCGCGCACCAATGCACCGCTTGTCGGGCCATGCTGTGGCGGCATCCCATATAAAGCAGAGGAAGATGGGCACGATGTTAGCCCAGGGCCAGTCTTCCTCAGCAAAAAGAGGAAGATTGGCATGGATGTTAGCTCAGGGCTTATCTTCCTCACAAAAAAAACTACACAGAAACCTTAAAGTTTCTTTACTTACTGGGTTTATTGTTGGCAGTGGTACTGGTGTGGCAATTCCAATATTATGTAATGTATACTGTAGGACAGAGCAAATGAATAAACATATATTGTTATTGTTAACCAGGATCCTCACTGTGGGAGAAGAGAGATACAAACATGAAACAGAAGAAAAGAATCCTGTGGTACTACATTGGAATTACAAATATTAGCAGTTTTTTAAAGTATATTTCCCTGCTCTGTCCAACGAAAAGAGCCCCTATAAGCAACAATGCCCAGTAACACAGAACACATCCCTTGCCCACAACATAGCTTGTAAATACCCACCAAGAGGAATTAGGATCCTTGGAGAAACAGCCGTTTCCAGGTCTAGGGCAGGGAAAGCATAAGGTAAGAATGGAACATTTTGTAGTGCTAGAAAGCAAGCAAGTGCTCTAAAAATGATGGGAAATATCAGAGACATGAAAACCAGATCGAATGAGTTCCTACTGGCTAAATTTTAACAATTTGAGCCTTCAAAAGAAATGTAACAACAATGGATCTTAGCCCACCGAATAAAAGAAAAATCAATGACCCCACAGAGATAATGAAAAAAGGAGGGTAGAAACTCTACCCTAGAGAACAATGCCAGCTAATAAATGTGAGAAGAATAACAGAACTAGAAAAATCATCATTTTGCAAGCATCAAGGTACCCAATGATTCAGGCAAAAAATTAACAATGGAGGTAAAATCATTGGGTGAAAGGCTGTTGAGAAACAGTATGTCTTCAGCCTGAAGGCATGGATTAATTACCAAAGGGAATGACACCTTCTTAAATGGAGAAGTTTGGCAGCATCAGCTAAACCAAATCACCTACATTAACATCACAAATAACGAAACAAACTAATAATAAAGAGGTTTAAATAAGCGAACTTTAAGTAAGTACATACATATATCAATACGGATAAATCTTGAAATGAACATTGAGTGAAAAAAGCAAGTTACAAAAGTATATAAACAATATACTATTTACCTATGTTCTAAAACCAAAACAATACTATTTATCTTTTTATACAAATGTGTGCATAAAAGTATTTAAAAAACTTAAAGGATACCTTCAGATTAGTAATTACCTCTCAGAAGAGAGGCAAAAGAATGAGATTAATAATCTTCAACTATATTTTTAATTTATTTAAAAAGTTCAGAAACAATTAGAGCAAGATGTTATTTTGGCAGTATGGATATATGAGCATCTTATATTCTTCCTTATATTTTTTTATATTTTTAAATATTTCATCACTTAGAAATTTAAAATTTTAAATGAACTGCTGCTCTATAAACCTTAGGTCTACACAGCTATACAATACTTAGTTCTGTAATTCCCTGTGTTTAAAACTACTGTTTTAAAGAACCTTGATTTAGAAGCAGGCCCCCAATGACTCCTACTTTGATCTCTGATGTAAATTAACAGACACAAATCAGCACTTCCAAAATGATTCTAATAAGCAAGATGCATTTCATTTATTTAAATAAAAAATAACTTGGAAGGTATGCCATCTGAGTGGCATTACACATTCTCTAAAGTTTAATACCTCCTGTATCTCATATTGCTCTTAATACATATCACCATTGGGAGAATTGAAAGTTTATCCATTCTAATAATTCACAGTTTTTTCAATCATTTTGACCTAATTCTACAAAACCATCCTATTAAAGTTATTTTAAATACTAATTAACAAGCCTATTTAAAAAATCTACTGTTGTAAAATTGAGGCATAAAAAGATTTTAAAAACTCAAAAATTTTTAAGTGATTTGATAATAAGTTAGTTCTTCATCACATTCCTTATAATGCTTTAATCTATTAGTAAAAACTTTCTATTTTCTGCTTAAGAGAAGGTCAACGGCTTTCACTTCACTACTCTAACATAATCACGAATTGAAAGAAGAACTCTTGGCTCTTTGAACCGACAAAGCTACCAGTATGCCTAAGCCAATAAAGCAATTCGTTCATTAATGCTGCTAATAAAGCAACCTTTTGTTAGTCTATGAAACATCAGAAACCTCAGAGACTCTAACTTTGCAATTTTTCCCTGTTTTTGCCATATGAACTTAAAGTTCTCTTACATGCCATTTACGTTAACAACTAAAACATAATCATTCTAGAAATTTGACCTTCCACTCTAGGTAATTTAATAACAATGTATTAGTTTCAACTTCAGAAAATTGTTCCTAGATGAAACTACTTATATTTTATTTAATTATTCTCTTCTGTTTTCCCACAGAGCCAATTTGTGTAGAAATCTGTGCCATCTTCTAATAAACAACTAAAGGAACAACCCCTATAATATTCTAAAAATGAAAAACAAAAATGTTCATTTACCCAATCAGCATTAACTGATCAACTACAGTAAGCAAAGCATGGAAGACACTGCAAAGATTAATACACAATCCCTGCCCTCAAGCAATTCAACTTAAAGAACAGGGCAGGTATCTAGAAAAATTACTGTAAGGTAGTGTATAGTAGTGTTAACTACTAAATATAACAGCATGAAGGATATCATTAACTGAGCTTAGACAAGATAAAAAGTTTTCAATGAGGAGACTTTTGAGGCTAAATAAAGGAAAGTATATTTTATGCTTAGTGAATAGCTTATATACAAAAACAGATACATAAAACACCACAGTTGGGCCAGCCCCGTGGCTTAGCGGTTAAGTGCGCGCGCTCCGCTGCTGGCGGCCCGGGTTCGGATCCCGGGCACGCACAGACGCACCACTTCTCCGGCCATGCTGGGGCCGCGTCCCACATGCAGCAACTAGAAGGATGTGCAGCTATGACATACAACTATCTAGTGGGGCTTTGGGGGAAAATAAATAAATAAAATTATTAAAAAAAAAAAAACACCACAGTAAATTCAGAAATTTTTAATTAATTTAGTAAGGCTAGACTATATCATGCATGTAAAGAATCAGTAGGAAATGTCTGTCAGTTCTTGAAGAACCATGCTTGCATTGCTCTAGAATTTGAACTTGATTCCATACAATGGACAGTCATTAAAAGGTTTTATCAAGCTCAGATCTGTTTTGTTTAGAAAGGTCACTCCTGAGGTACCTGTATGCCCCAAAGCTATTTTCAATATGTTCAAAAAACTAAAGTAAACCAAAAGATGCCAAAAGAACTAAAGGTAAGCGAATGGTGTCTCTCCAAATACAGAAGATCACTAGAGAAAGAAATGTTTAAAACAACCAAATAGAAATTCTGGAACTGAAAAGTACAATAGCTGAAATGAAAAACTCACTGGAAGTGTTGAATAGAAGAACTGAGCAGGTAGAAGAAATAATTAGCAAATATGAAGACAAGTCAATTAAGATTAACCAGTCTGAGGAATAAACAGAAAAAAGAACGAAGAAAAATTAAGAGAGAATCTCTGGAACACCACCAAGCTTACCAACATACACAAAATAGAACTTCCAGAAGGAAAGGAGAAACAGAAAGGTGCAAAAAGAATATTATAAGAAATAATAGCCAAAAACTTCCAAAATTTGATTAAAAATATTAATCTATATATCCAAGAAGCTCAACAAATTCCAACCAGAATAAACTCAGAGATCCACACCTAGCTACTTCATAATCAAACTGTCAAAGTCAAGGAGAGAATCTTAAAAGCAGCAAGAAACAAGTGACTCATCATGTATAAGAGATCCTCAATAAAATTAACAGCCAATTTTTCATCAGAAACCAAGGAGGTCAGAGTGCTAAAAGAAAAAGACTATGAAACCAAGAATATCCAGCAAAACTATCCTTCAAAAGTGAGAGAGAAATTAAGAAATTCCTAGATAAACAAAAACTGAGAGAATTCATCACTAGCAGATCTGCCCTGCAAGACATACTAAAAGGAGTACTTCAGTTTGAAATGAAAAGTACAGTCATGCACCACATAACAACATTTCGGTCAATGACGGACCGCATATATGACGGTGATCCCATAAGATTACTACCATATAGCCTAGGTGTGTAGTAGGCTATACCATCTAGGTTTGCGTAAGTACACTCTTATGATGTTCACACAACGACAAAATCTCCTAACAATGCATTGCTCAGAACATATCCCCATCGTTAAGCGACACATGACTGCAATGGTTCTCTTCATTTCTTCAGGTGAATTCAAGTTCTGGTGTTATTTCATGTCAACTTGAAGTGATGCAACAGATGCCTATAGAGCACTCCACCCAACAGCAGCAGAATATACATTCTTCTCAAGCGCACATGGAACATTCTGCAGGGAAGACCATGTGTTAGGCCACAAAACAAGTATTAAAAATTCAGAGACTGAATCATACAAAGTATCCTCTCCAATCACAAGAGAATGAAGATAAAAATCAGTAGCTACAACACACGCTACAATATGGATGAACCTTGGAACCACTATGCAAAGTGAAATAAGCCAGTCACAAAAGGACAAATATTATATGATTCCACTTATATGTGGGTACCTTGAATAGTCAAATTCATAAAGATGGAGAGTAGAATAGAAGTTACCAGGGCCTGCGGAGAAGGGGAGATGGAAGGTTACTGCTTAATGGGTGCAGAGTTTCTGTTTCAGATGATAAAAATGTTCTAGAAACGGAAAAGTGGTGATAGTTGCACAACACTGTGAATGTACTTAATACCACTGAATTGTACACTTAAAAATCGTGAAAATGGTAACTGTTATGTGTATTTTACCACAATAAAAAAAAAAAACTTAGGGAAAAAGGTATTATTTATTAGGCTCCCTAAAACCCAAAAAGTAATAAATATCTAACATTTACTAAGTATCAGGCACTATACATACTACCACATATAACCCTCACAACAATGCTTCCAGGTACTATTATTATCTCTGTTTCAATGATGAGGAAACTGAGGCCCAAAGGAGTTAAATTACTTGGTCAAAGTCACACAGCTAGCAAACAGTGGAACCAGGACTCAAACCTTGCAGTGCGACTCTTCCAGAGTCCTTACTCCTAACCACTGTAATATGCTGACTCCCAAGGAGCAGTAAAAGTTAAAAAACAATCACAGCAGAAACCTAACTACTTTGTTAAACTACCCAAGTATTCCATGGAAATACGGAATAGCAAAAATCAAAACACAATCTCTTCCCCTCAAAACTTTTAATGTGTATTTCCATTAAAGATAATATGTTTAATGGTATAATTATAAGCAAAGTATTTCTATCAATCTTTATTACTGATGAGTTCATACCTTCATTTAGCAGTAAGGCATATCAAAGTTTAAAATACATAACTATCAGTACAAAAAATAAGAAAACAACAAGCCCTTAAAGATTGTCATCACTGATAAACACCAAAACTAATAGGCAAAGAAGGAAGTACATTAGAAAAGAGAAAAAATGGTATTTAGAATAATCTTTGTAAACAGGAAAGAGGTCTTTTATTCACATGGTTTCCAAGGAAGAAAACAGACAACATAATAAAGCTCAAGAATATCTGGGAATCAAGTGGCAGGCCTTTTAGACATGGTTCCAGATCTAAGGACACAGTATTATAGCTCCTTTTTTATCAGATGCCAACAAAATCAAAAAGAATTACCACCTATCAATCATTCTCTCACATTCAGAACTTTTTATAACACACTGACCCAACAATCAAAGCATGCAATAACAGAATAGCTCTTCAATTTTTATGATATCTTTAAAGAAAAACTACAACGTGGGGCCAGCCCGGTGGCGTAGTGGTTAAGTTCGTGCACTCTGCTTTGGCAGCCTGGGATTCGCAGGTTCAGATCTTGGGCACGGACATCCGCACCACTATTTTGTCCCACATACAAAATAGAGGAGTGGCACAGATGTTAGCTCAGGGACAACCTTCCTCAAACAAAAAGAGGACTGGCAACAGATGTTAGTGCAGGGCCAATCCTCCTCACCAAAAAAAAAAAAACCTACAACACAATCATTCAATAAATTTATTATGCTAGGCACTAAGCAAGAATAGATATAATCTGCCCTCTGAAAACTTAGTGTACTGGAGAGACTGATATGAAGTACTCAAATAAATAAATCACAACTGTGATAAAGCCATGAAAGCACATAACAAGGGCATTTAACCTAGTGAGTGTTTTGAGTCAAGAAAGTGACCTTTAGATTGATCTTTGGAGTATATTTAAAAGTGAAGAAGGATTCAGAATAGCGGTTGGTGGGGAAAGGGGGTGTGGAACCTAGATGTGATTCACAAGGGAAGAGAATCATATTGGTAAGGTTTTATTTATGAACCAGAGGTGAGAACACAGGTGCTGCTTATGTGTCTTTATAACTTTTGTCTTTATAACTTATAACTTTATAACTATGTTTTTTAATTTTTATTTATTTATTTTTTCCCCCAAAGCCCCAGCAGATAGTTGTAGGTCATAGCTGCACATCCTTCTAGTTGCTGTATGTGGGACGCGGCCTCAGCATGGCTAGAGAAGCAGTGCGTCGGTGCGCACCCGGGATCCGAACCCGGGCTGCCAGCAGCGGAGCACGCGCACTTAACCGCTAAGCCACGGGGCCGGCCCTAACTTTATAACTACTAAAAAAAAAACCAAAAACCGGGGCTGGCCTGGTGGTGTAGCGGTTGAGTTCGCGTGCTCCACTTCAGTGGCCTGGGGTTCGCTGGTTCAGATCCTGGGCGCGGACCTACACACCGCTCATCAAGCCATGCTGAGGCAGTGTCCCATATAGAGCAACTAGAAGGATGTACAACTATGACATATAACTATCTACTGGGGCTTTGGGGAGAAAAAAGGAAAAAAGGAGGAAGATTGGCAACAGACGTTAGCTCAGGGCCAATATTCCTTAAAATAAAAAATCTACTAAAAAAACCAAAAACCTTTTTATATGGAAAATTTCAACATACACAAAATAAACAGAATAGCATAATAAACTCCTATGTACCCATTACTCAACTTCAGCAACCATCAACATCCAGTCATTCTTGTTTCATCGATATCCTCCACTCCATGCCACCCAACTTGATTGTTATTTTTATATTTTTTAGGTAAAAACTACATACATTGGAATATATACTTCTTAACTATACAACTCTGACAAATATATAAACTCGTGTAACCCACACCTCTATTAGATACTGAACATTTTATCACTTCAGGAAACTTCCTTACACCCCTTCCCAGTTGAGTACCAGCACTCCTCACAACCAAAAGAACTGAACTGTTGCTCAATATTTTGAGTTTTTTCACCATAGATTAGCTTTGCCCATTCTAGAACTTAACATAAATGGAATCATATCATATTGTGTCCAGCACCTTTCGCTAAGTGTTTTCGTGAGATTCATCCATGTCATTTTGCATGCATGTTGCCTCCTTTTTATTACTGAGTAGTATTCCATCATATGAATACACCAAAACTTTTTAATCCATTATCCCATTGAGTGACATTTGGGTTGTTTCCAGTTGTTAGCTATTATGAACAAATCCACTACAAAAATTCTTGAAAAAGGCTTTTGGTGGACATATTTTCCTCTCTCTTGGGAAAACACCTAGGAGCAGAACTGCTGGAGCAGTATGCTTAAATTTATAAGAAACTGCCAAATGGTATTCCAAAGCGGCTCTACCATTTTATACTCACATCAGCAATTTATGCGAGTTCTGAGTGTCTTACCGGAAAATTTGTTGGTGCACTCTTTTTAATTTTAGGCCTTCTACTTGGTTTTAGTGGTTACCTTGTGGTTTCAATTTTCGTTTCCCTAATGACCAAGGTTTGTAACTTTGATACATATTAAAAATTGGTTATTTTTTAAATGAAAAGTGAGGAGCATACTGACATAGGAAATAACAAGAGCAAAGGCTCTGGAGGAAACAACATATCACATTTGGACCAAGAGGCCACCATGGCCATAGCAAGGAGTCAAACAGAAAATGGCATGAGATAATGCTTAGAAGGTAGACTAGGGTCAAATCACATGGATGGAGATTATCATGAGTTCAGATTCAGACTCATTTTGTTTGAGGTGCCTCTGGGATAGCTAAGCAGTTATAAAATAGGTCTGGAACTTAGCTAAGTAGGGCTGGAGCAAGAGACACGTAGCAGAAATCACAGTGATGAGACTGCGTCTCAATAGACGCAGAGAAGGCATTTGACAAGATACAACATCCATTTATGATAAAAACTCTCAATAAAATGGGAATAGAAGGAAAGTACCTCAACATAATAAAGGCCATATATGACAAACCCACAGCCAACATCATACTCAACAGGGAAAGACTGAAAGCCATTCCTCTGAGAACAAGAAGGAGGCAGGGCGGCCCACTCTCACCACTCCTGTTCAACATAGTACTGGAGGTATTGGCTAGAGCAATTAGGCAAGAAAAAGGAATAAAAGGAATCTAAATAGGTAACGAAGAAGTGAAACTCTCACTATTTGCAGATGACATGATTGTATATATAGAAAACCCTAAAGAATCTGTTGGAAAACTATTAGAAACAATCAACAACTACAGCAAAGTTGCAGGGTACAAAATCAATCTACAAAAATCAGTTGCATTTCTATATGCTAATAATGAACTAACAGAAAGAGAGCTCAAAAAGATAATACCATTTACAATTGCATCAAAAAGAATAAAATACCTAGGAATAAATCTTACCAAGGAGGTGAAGGACCTATACAATGAGAACTACAAGACATTATTGAAAGAAATCCATGATGACATAAAGAAATGGAAAGATATCCCATGCACGTGGATTGGAAGAATAAACATAGTTAAAATGTCTATATTACCTAAAGCAATCTACAGATTCAATGCAATCCCAATCAGAACCCCAATGACATTCTTCACAGAAATAGAAAAAAGAATACTAAAATTTATATGGGGCAACAAAAGACCCCGAATAGCTAAAGAAATCCTAAAGAAAAAGAACAAAGCAGGAGGCATCACAATCCCTGACTTCAAAACATACTACAAAGCAATAGTAATCAAAACAGCATGGTACTGGTACAAAAACAGACACACAGATCAATGGAACAGAATTGAAAGCCCAGAAATAAAACCACACATATGCGGACAGCTAATTTTCGACAAAGGCGCTAAGAACATGCAATGGAGAAAGGAAAGTCTCTTCAATAAATGGTGTTGGGAAAACTGGACAGCCACATGCAAAAGAATGAAAGTGGACCATGTGCTATCGCCATTCACAAAAATTAACTCAAAATGGATCAAAGACCTGAAGGTGAGACCTGAAACTATAAAACTCATAGAAGAAAATATAGGCAACACACTGTTTGACATTGGTTTTAAAGGAATCTTTTCGGATGACATGTCTACCCAGGCTAGGGAAACTAAAGAAAAAATAAACAAGTGGGACTTTATCAGATTAAAGAGCTTTTATAAGACAAATGAAACCAGAATCAAGATGAACAGACAACCAACCAGCTGGGAGAGAATATTTGCAAAACATACATCTGACAAGGGGTTGATCTCCATAATATATAAAGAACTCACACAACTGAACAACAAAAAAACAAACAACCCGATCAAAAAATGGGCAGAGGAAATGAACAGACACTTCTCCAAGGAAGATATACAGATGGCCAATAGGCACATGAAAAGATGCTCAACATCACTAATCATCAGGGAAATGCAAATCAAAACAACACTAAGATACCACCTCACGCCCGTTAGAATGGCTATAATCACCAAGACAAAAAACAACAAATGTTGGAGAGGATGTGGAGAAACAGGAACCCTCATACACAGCTGGTGGGAATGCAAATTGGTGCAGCCTCTATGGAAAACGGTATGGAGATTCCTCAAAGAATTAAAAATAGAGATGCCCTATGATCCAGCCATCCCACTACTGGGAATCTATCCAACGCACCTGAAATCAACAATCCAAAGAGGCTTATGCACCCCTATGTTCATTGCAGCATTATTCACCATAGCCAAGAAGTGGAAGCAACCTAAGTGTCCCTCGACTGACGATTGGATTAAGAAAATGTGGTATATATATACAATGGAATACTACTCAGCCATAAAAAAAGACAAAATTGTCCCATTTGCAACAACATGGATGGGCCTGGAGTGTATTATGTTAAGTGAAATAAGCCAGAAAGAGAAAGACAAACACTGTATGATCTCACTCATATGTGGAATATAAACCAACACATGGACAGAGAAAACTGGACTGTGGTTACCAGGGGCAGTGGGGGTGGGGGCTGGAGGCTGGGGGGGGGCACAAGGGGTGAAGGGAGTCATATATATGGTGATGGACAAACAAAAATGTACAACCCAAAATTTCACAATGTTAGAAACCATTAAAACATCAATTAAAAAAAAAATCTAAAAAAAAAAAAGCTAAAAAGCTGCTAGGAGATTGTTCTACACTGAATTGTGTTCCCCTAAAATTAGTATATTGAAGCTCTAACCTCCAGGACTCAGAAGATGACTGCATTTGGGAACAGGGCCTTTAAAGAGGTGATTACATGATCATCTAGGCCCTAATCCAATCCAACTGGTGTCCTTATGAGAGGGAATGTAAACACACACAGAGATACCAGGGATGTACATCCACAAAGGAAAGACCACGTATGGACACAGCCAGAAGGTAGCCATCTGCAAGCCAAGGAGAGATGCCTCAGGAGAAACCAAACCTGCAGAAATCTTGACCTTGGACTTCTAGCCTCCAGAATTGTGAGAAAATAAATTTTTGTTGCTTAAGCCACACAGCCTGTGGAATTTTGTTATGGCAACCCTAGAAAACTAATACAGAGGTCAAATAAGCACAAGTCTAAAAATAGCCACTTAATTTATTGTCACAGAGGTCACTGGTATCATTAGCAAATACTATTTGGTGGAGCAAATAAATTGAAGAGATAAGTCAAAAGTGAGAAAACGAAACAAACATAAATAATGATTTCAAGCATTTGGCTTGGAAAGAGAACCAAAAAATCCATAATGTAGTACTCATGAAGTCTTATTGTTTTGTTTTTTTAAACAGTGATAATTGGGTATGTTTAAATACTAATGAGAAGAATCCAGTGTAAAGAAAGAAACTGAATATACAAAAGGAGGAGGAGACAATCAATAGCATAAGGTACTCCAGAGGGAGGGAAGGTAAAGGAGGGAGCTTTAGATAAAGTAGAGTATAAGATTAAGGAGGAAGAAAAAACAGTAAAGATAGTGGGCAACTAAGGGTTACTGTCTGGTACTCCTATTTCACTGGAAAGTAATAGGAAAAGCCTTCTGTAGAAAGAGAAGGGCCGTGTTGGAGGTCTGAGGAGAGTGGATGATTGAAACCGTTATGGTGGAGATGAGGAAACATCAGTTGACAAGAGTAACGTGAGAGGTTTCCAATCTGTAGTAGGGTCCAGCTGTGGTTGATGATTATGAATTTATAATGAAAGAAATATGTCCTTTTGGGCATCTTTCTACTATAGCATGCATGCGGCATACAAATGGAAGAAGCAGATAATTGGGTTAATTCAGAATTGGGATTTTGCCAGACAGTTGGGACAAATATATACAAGTAAGAGCAATTTAGGATATGGACAAGAAGTGAACAACAGACTCTCAGTTAACAAGAGATGTGAAAAATGAAGAAGGCTGATGACTGGAAGAATGAGAGGCCAAAAGACTAGAAGTACAAATGAGTTGGTAAAATAGGTTACAAGGCTAATGAACAGTTATATAGCTAATGAAGCAACCCTGAAGGATATAAGGTGCTTATTAACGATTTACTAGATGAAACAGTTATTAATACAATAGTTCGCACCAGAGTGAGTAGTAGAGTAGATGGAGGAGAAAGTCACTGGATTTGGGAGGTCAGGGAAATGAGATTCAGGATGTTCGTGCATCATCCATTTGGATGCTGAAGTCATCTAGAATCATTATAGGACTTGGAATGTACAAGGAGATTATGAGCAATTTGCCACTGTCTTCCAGGAATAAGTAGAATCTACCAGGAAGGTAGTAGATGACAGCTAAAAGGAGGCTAAGAACAGTAACACTGTTCTAAATGTTTTATATATACATTAATTTATTTAATTCTTATAATAATCTATAAGGTAAGAAATGATACTACTACTACTACTGCTGCTGCTGCTGCTGCTGCTCCTGCTCCTGCTCCTGCTGCTGCTGCTGCTGCTGCTACTACTACTACTACTACTACTACTGAAGAAACAAACTCAGAGAAGATTTAAGAGACTTAACCAAGATTGTTCTCTTAAACCACTATGCTATAGAATTCTGTAAGACATCAAAAACCAGGGTGAGAGGGGTGCAGGACACAAAGAACCCCCAAATAGAGTGCAATTTCAATTAAGGAAATTTATGTAGTATAGACTATACTTCCAGTTCAAACAATATATTAGATTAGATCACCTGAAAAGCCTTCACACCGAAACTTCTTCCAGAAAGGATAAATCAAAATCATTCTTTTAAATGAATCTTTTAGCTACTAAGAAAGAAAAATCTTTAAGTGCCAATAACACTAAAAAAACGAATAAGATGGCAAGTTGACAATGCTTCTGCCCTAGAAGGGGTTACTAGTCTTTTTGGCCTTCAACTCACATGTAGGGACTAGAAATGAGAATTTTGGCCCTTGATGAGAAACTTTAGAACTCAGATCCCCCTTCTTCCTCCACATACTAACACTCATATAAAGCCAAGACCAGGAAGGGCTGCAATTTTAGTAAAGGAGTCCTAGACAGCTCAATAAGACAAGAAAAATAAAGAAGCTTAGGCTTGGAAAGCAACAAAAACAATCATTATTCCCTGAATATATGATTAACTACAAAGAGCACCCAAGAGAATCTATCATTAGAATTAGAGTTCAGCAAGGTTCTGGATACAAAATCAATATACAAACAGTATTTTGTTTCCCATACTAATTAGTTACTAGTGGATACTAGTTTGAAACCACTCATTAAAAAAATGTATTTTTATAAAAATTTATCATTCACAATAGCAACAAAAATCATAAAGAACCTAAGAATAAATCTAATAGAAGACTTTTGTGAAAACAATAGAACTGTATTGAATAACATTAAAGAATACCTAAATAGATATATTCCACAGTCATTAAATAAGATGACAATTATCCTCACTGTAACCTGTAAATTCACTGAGGTTCCAATCACAATCCAAAAGGGTTTGGGGTTTGTTTTTTGTTGGATTTTCTTTGATGTGACGTGAAATTTGACAAGCTGATCTAAAATTCATTATGAGAGAAGATTTACGTTATCAGACATTAAGATGTGACTGTTGTAACTAACAGAGCATGATAATGATATGAAAGTAGACAAATCAAATAAGACTATGGTACAGATAGACTCTAGAAATAAACCCATGTAGTAAAACTTTTAAACAAAATTAAAAACAACCTACAGACTAGAAAAGAGATTTGCAATGCATATTACCAAAAACATTAATATCCAGATTATAAAAAGAATTGCCGTAAGTCAATATAAAAGCCAATACCCAACAGCAAAAAAAAAACAAAATAGCAAAGGACACAGAGAAAAGAGTCACAGAATAGGAGACCAGCATAACCAAAACCCATGCAAAGATGTTCAACTTTAGAAGAAATCAAAGTAAAAACTATGAAACTCCATCTCTTATCTTTCAGAGAGGCAAAAATTAGTAGCTTGATAAAATAAAATGTTGATAAAGATGTGGGGAAACACGCTGGTGGGTACATAGTAGTACCTCCACTTCGGACTGGACTTGGCCAATACCTGGTAAGATGAAGTGCACCTACACCTTGTGATCCAGCAATTCTACTCTTGGATGTCCATCCTAGATAATAAAGCTACACATTGACTAGGTACTTACTATTCATTACGATATTTTTTGCCAAAAGGTAGGACCTAGTTATCTCTCAGTATGAAACTGAGTTTTATTCAACATGGAATACCAAACAGCAGTTAAAAAGAATGAACTAAACCTACATGTGTCAATATGAATACATCCAGAAAACATTATATGAAAATTTCTCAGGTCACCTTTTACGTAAATGTTTTATATGTACAAAAGAACAGAGGAATGATAAGCAAGGATTTAAGAATAATTATGAGTACCTCTGAAGAAGGGAGGAAGGGGTGGGGAAGGGAGAATTTTAAAAGAAGAGAAAAAGCAAACAAGGCAAAAAGTTAAACATCTGCTTGGCCGTGAGGCTGGGAACATAGGTGTTTGTTATATTACTTTAAGTTTTTGTATGTTTAAATTTTTTCAAAATTTACATGAAATTTTAAAAGAGACTGAAAATAATAAGCTTGCTGATTATGAATAGCAATTGCAAAGGGTACTAGGAAGTAGGAGAGAAATAGAAGGCTCTTATCAAGGCAAAAAATTATAAAACATTATGAAGATGGTAATTCAGAAAATATGGCCACCTATTGATGAAAACAGGGATAAGAGACAAGTCTCAGACTCCTTAAGGAAGACAGAAATTGGGCCTCATGGCCAGACTATTTTGTCTCACTAGGACCAAGATAAAGTAAGTCTAACTAGTTTATTATCTCAGCTCACTTGGCCTGGCATCATCGTGATTCTCAGCAACTCTAATCACTATACATTCTGCAAGTGCCTGTGCCAAACCTTGAATCTAAAAGGTGCAAGGCATGGGCCGGCCCCGTGGCTTAGCGGTTGAGTGCGCGCATTCCGATGCTGGCGGCCCAGGTTCGGATCCTGGGCGCGCACCGACGCACCGCTTCTCCGGCCATGCTGAGGCCGCGTCCCACATACAGCAACTAGAAGGATGTGCAGCTATGACATACAACTATCTACTGGGGCTTTGGGGGGAAAAAAGAAAAAAGAAATAAATAAATAAAAGGTGCAAGGCATTCTGCTAGATAATGCAAGGGACAGAAAGAGGTATATTACCAGTTCTCAGGAAGCTTATCTGAGAGCTAAGATGTATACAGAAGGAAAAAAAACTAGCACTTAACATCTAAACAAGCGCTACTGGAATTCAGAGGAAGAAAAGAATCCATCAGGCTGCTGGGATGTACAAGAAAGGTTTCACCACAGCAGTGGGGCTCACTGAGTAGTGAAGGACAGAAGCAACTCAAAAGGTACAAAAATTGGCATTCTAAGAAGAAAAAAATGGTGGCAAAGAAACGTCGACTTCTGGGGAGGAAAAAATAAGAGTGTAAGTGTTTGGCAATTTTTGGATCTTAATTAGAAAAATAAAACATTTTGATAATAAACAAAATCTTTACAATTAGTAGATCAATCAGGGTTCTTAGCTGCAACAGAAAAGGAATTTATTAAAACACATTAGGTGATTCAAAGAATTCCTACCAAAGAGCCTAAGAAACAGCTTGGGAATATGCAGCCAGCAAAAACATCTAAGTCTGCCCACCAAACTGTTCGCACGGTTTGAGCCCTGGTACCATGAAAGCAAAGGGTCAGACAATAAGGCTCACTGAGACATCTGCCACTGCTACCTGTAAAGTGTCTCACCACTCAACATCCACATTAGGAAACAGTTCCAGGCAAGAGCTGTTACCCTGCCACTACCTCTTCTGAATTCATGTCCTACACAGATGCAGCTGATCGAATCTAGGTCACACACCCGTGTCCTAGCTGCAACGGATGCTAGGAAATTGAGTTGTGCCTTCTATAGAACTCCTAACACAAATGTCTCCAACATTGAGAGGTTATCTGAAATGAAACCAAATACAGACCCAGTCTTGGCTATCAAACAACATACACATTTATTTCAAACTTCAAGCTCCAAACAAGATTCTATTTTTTTGTGTGTGTGAGAGGAAGATTAGCCCTGAGCTAACATCTGTTGCCAATCCTCCTCTTTTTGCTGAGGAAGACTGGCCCTGGGGTAACATCCATGCCCATTTGCCTCTACTTTATATGGGACGCTGCACGGCATGGCTTGATAAGCGGTGTGTAGGTCCACACTCGGGATTCGAACCTGCGAACCCCAGGCCACCAAAGTGGAGCGCACCAACTTAACCACTACATCACTGCGCCAGCCCCCTCCAAACAAGATTCTGAAGCCTGACAGATTATAGCTAAGCTTTGTACGAACAAAACTCTCTCTGTTCCTCAAAGGGATATGAGAACCAGAGTCTCATCAATTATTGCACACAGCTCTAATATCAGAACCTCTTGGGAGATGTCCCCTTCCCTTCTGGTTTCTTCTATAACCTACAGACTAAACAGCAAAGGGGGGTGAGAATGGAAAAACAAGTGAAAATATTTTTTTAATGCATAAACACATGAAGAAGGAAAACTTAATAGGTTCTACAGACCTGACTCAGGTCTAGGAACTCGGTGAAGAACTACAACTACATCTAAATGATCCCATGACCATTTAGCCACAGCCAAAAAGAAGCATTCGGGTCATTGCATCTCTGATCACCATGCCTGTCATGCTACCTTATGGAAATGATGCTCACCTTGCCTATAAAAGTTACAGCCACCCGGGGCCGGCCCGGTGGCGCAAGCAGTTAAGTGCGCGCGCTCCGCTGCAGTGGCCCAGGGTTCGCTGGTTTGGATCCCGGGCGCGCACTGACGCACTGCTTGGCAAGCCATGCTGTGGCGGCGTCCCATATAAAGTGGAGGAAGATGGGCACAGATGTTAGCCCAGGGCCATCTTCCTCAGCAAAAAAAGAGGAGGATTGGCGGATGTTAGCACAGGGCTGATCTCCTCACAAAAAAAAAAAAAAAAGTTACAGCCACCCTAGAATCCCATCTATGAATCCCATTTCTATGAAATTAGAAAGAGAATCTCAATAGAAGTATCTCCTCCTACCTATAGACAACAGCAACTATACTGCTTTTCATTGATGTATTTCTATGTATTTCTCATTACCTTGGTGAATGAAATGTCTTCTGGACCTCTTAGTGGATAATGGTGGATAGGGAATAAAGGAAGTGGGTAGATGGTCACAATGAAAAATCTACTCTATCTGTGCTATTTCCCTTAACCTTTCGACTTATTCCTCTATATTATACTATGAGATTGTAAGCATTCAACTTCATTTAGTATGGGCCAATGCTGAGATCAATCAAAGGAGCAAACAACTACAACTTCTTCCAGCTGCTTGAGCTAGAATACTGTATCCAGGATCTCTGTAATGGCACCATGCCAATACACCGAGCCAAACGCAAAAGCATGTTTCCCTCTCATCATCAGAACCCATTTCTACACATACTCCCGAAGTTTTTGCTGATATGTTAGCAAAAATCTAAAAAACAAACGTTGATATATAATCCTTCTCTTCCCATTTTAACTATGCAAATGTACAGCATGCTACAATCTGACTCCAGTACAAACCTGAAAACAATGAGGATTGTGGGAAGGGGTATGAGAAAACTAGCTTCTCCCTGCACAGTAACTGTCACAAGCAACATTGTTATAGGTCTTTAAAGAAGTGAAGGAAAGAAAGCTTCTGCCAGCAAGAGAGATTTCCTGGAGTTTGGAGACTTGAAGTACTATGTGTCCATAACTCCCTATAGAAAGAAAATTTATTCAAGATTATTAGCAGCCATAAATATGGCATACGTCCAATAAAAAGGGGTGCATTTATTATGTTGCTATTCCATCTCTGCAAATTTTCTTAAAATTAGACAAGATTTTTCCATTTGGTTATTTTGTTATGTATTTAGTATTAATCATTACAACTTCTAGACACTAAGATGAGGCAGCATTATGGTACTCAAATTCAAGAGCAATTGAATTTATGCCTCTAGAGGGCAGCATTTCTTGTAGGACAGACAGGTTTGACTTTAAAAAGAAATTCCATTGTCCAAGAAGTTTAAGAAATGCAGGATAAACAAAATTTAGCAAGTTTCTTTCTTGTAAGATGTCTGAGTCTTTAATATATTATTGTGCATTGTGAATATTCAATAGGCCATTATTATAGTATACAGTGTTTCTTGAAACTTATTTAATCACAGAACTCTTTTTTCAAGCACCATCTCTAGTAACTACTTCTACAGAATGTATTTTGGAAACAATCTAATGGACCAATTCTCTCAAGACAAGTTTCACTTCCTTCTTTATTCATGGACTTACTCTTCTGATTTTCACAACAGGTCCTTAGACATCTCCTCGTATTCAAGATCACGACTGAGAATAGAATAAACTGGCAATAGCATTCACTGATTTTGTGGAAATGAGAAACATGGAGAACTTACTGCTTGGCTTGTTCAAAGGGACAACAGCAAAAAAATAAAAGAAAAAAGGTTGGTGCTATCACTAGTTGAGATATGGCCTCTCTTAGCTTTAAAAACCACAAAGGACTTGAGGTATACTTAATAAAACATTTCTCATATTTATCCAAACTCAGAATATTAAATATTTGAGCCCCATCAACAATCTTTCCACAATCCATGTTAATTGAAATTGAGTTTCCTTATCTAAAGACCTGTTGTAAACCTGATGAGCACTCTATAGATCTCTACAGATGAAGTGTTCTTAATTTTTTATTTACGAGACAGTATTTAAACAAAATTACTCCTTTTGGTCTTTCACCAAAATGTTGAAATAGTTTTTAGAATATACACATTTTTTCACTCTCCAAGTATTCTAATAACAGGAGGGTAAGCCATGATTTCAAATAAAATGTGTGTCCAAATGATTTTTTGATTATTAAATATCCTTTTATCCAAAACCAATGTTTGAAATATTTTCTTTTTAATCCTTATTTTTATTTTTTGAGGCAAGCCACAAAGAAAATGCAAGTAGTTCTAAGCAGCTCTTTTCAGGGTTCTTCAGATTTAGAAGTCCTCTTGGTACTATTTCTGTGACATTAACATTATCAAAAAAGACTATAATCCCCAGTCTCAAGTCACCAAAAAACTTTAAGCAAGTATATAACCAACTCTCCAAGTTTTAATTTCCAGACCTGGAAGTACAGTATATAACCAACTATCAAAGGTTTAATTTCCAATATGTAGCAGTTAGCTGCGTGTGACTAGTGAAGACTTAAAATGTGACTAGTGTTACTGCGGAATTGAATTTTTATTTAATTATAATTAATTTTATCTAAATTTAAAAGCTGAAGCAGTGTAAAATGTCTACTAAAGAAAATTTTATTGTTTTGGTAGTACTACATTTCATTATAACCACATATTATGCTGTGCATTTAGGACTATAGTGAGTCATTTCTAGTATTACACATAAAAATAAAACTGATTCAGTCAGTATCAATTAACTAGTCAGCTGGAATGATTTTTCTTCTACACACCAATGTAATAATAGTAATGCATTTACTTAAATATCTTTTTGAGAATACAAGTTGCAGGGATGCTTATGTAAATCATAATTGGTAACTACATGGAGATACTTTTTCAGTTTAATTTTTACTTTAATTTTATTTTTTAATTTAATATATGTTGAATATAATTAAATTATTTTCTTTAACTTCAAAAACAAATGGACAAAAGGGGGGAAGAGACAGATACAACTGTTAAATTACAACAAAGGCACTCTACCCATGCAGGATCAAGTGGAGATAATGAAGCTAGTACTACCACAAGAACAGTAAAGTGAGAATGGAAGAAGGTATTCCACAAATTTTACTAGGAATGACAATTACAATTAGCTGTGGTAGAGCAAAACAAAAAACCAATTTCTTATGTAAAAAAAAAAAAGAAATTTCAAATCAAAAATTGGACAATATTAAGAGAGATTTTAGGTAAATACATAGTGAATTTTATAAGTTTCCTCTCTACAGTCAAAAAAGGAGCAACAAAATTAGTCACCTGATATCAGAATTAAATGTCCATGAAATGTTTTTAAATGATTTTTAACAGATCTGGGTTTATTACTCTAGCCAGCTATAAAATGACTTGAATTCTTGCATCAAAAAAAAGAAACCAAGAGCCAGTCCAGCGGCGCAGCGGTTAAGTTCGAGCGCTCCACTTCGGCAGCCAGGGGTTCACAAGTTCAGATCCCAGGCACGGACCAACACACTGCTCATCAAGCCATGCTGTGGCAGCATCCCATATAAAGTAGAGGAGGATGGGCACAGATGTTAGACCAGGGCCAATCTTCCTCAGCAAAAAGAGGAGGATTGGCAATGGATGTTAGACCAGGACTAATCTTCCTCACCAAAAAAAAAAAAAGAAAGAAAGAAACCATATTTAGATAGAGAGATCGTAAAGAAACTATTTAAATTATAGAAATTTTGTTAGAAAATTATGAGGCATACTAAAAAAGAATATTTTACAAAAAGTGGAAGATCTTCAATTAAGGCACCAAACAACTGCCCATTGTATGGAAGACCTTTCTAATAATATCAAAAATCAATAAATTCAAAATTTGAAAAATCACTACTTTCTTTTAGCTTTAGATGAGCCATGTGATACTAGAGACAATGCCAAATTAAAACTTTAGGCACATTTTGTTTGAAGGAACTTCCAAATTTAAGAAATGTCAATATGTAGCTTAAAAAAAAAATCAAAATCGTGGCATAGATATTTTCTCATCTTTTACATCTGTCAAAGAATTTCAGCTATATATTAAAAAAATAGTTTCTATCACAACAGACAGCTCAGCTATGTTAGGTCAAAAATCCACACTTACTGGAATTTTAAAAGAAGAAACTGATGTTTCTCTTATTGCTTTGTTCCATTGTATGATACACATTGAAAATACTTGTGCTGAGCTTCCTAAAGCAGACTATGAAAAGTGTCATGGATTTAGTTGTTACATATGTACATGCAAATGATACAAAGCCTAGCCAGTCTATGAAACTGCTGAAAAAAATAGAAGACAATATATTTAATAATCTTGTGTTCTTTTGCTCATTGGGTGAGTAGTGGAAGAATTTCACAGATTCACTGTACTGTTAACTCTGATTCAAGAAAGGATTGCTTTTCAATATTCAATAGTCAAAGACAAAAATGACAGTATTCTTCATGTTTTTCTCACTGGTATCTCACTACATGTAAACAAGATAATCTGAAGCACCAAAGAAAGAAAAAGTTTATTTATGACTTAGCTACACAGGTTTGGAAATTTACGTTGAAATTGAAAGTTTCCATAATATAAATCAATAATAAAGATTTTACACTTTTCGATAACATGAATCAATATACAAAAGATTTTAATTACAATAGACAGTGTTACGCAAATTGGCTGCGAAAATGACAAGAAACAGCTGAAGAACAATTTGTTGACACATTAAATTTAGAATTGCTTTTCAACTTACACAATATCCTTTGGAATTTGATGTTAATACTGAGTTGACATAAAACTTAGTGAATTTGCTTAATTTGAGTAATGCAGTTTTGAAAATAAGCTTTTGCTTCAAGTCTAATGGATTCTACTAAAGAAACATGAAGCAATTTTATCAATTTGGATGCAAATATTAAAAGAAAATTATTTTTTGGTACTTAATTCAGATATTGAAAAACATAAGTATGTTTGAAACAACTTAGGTACGTGAATCTACTTTTTCAACCATAAATTTTATGAAATCTAAACAAAGATCAAGTATTTTTGACAAAAATTTAGTGACCAAATTGAGATATAAATTATCTGCCAAGTTTCCAAGAATTGGTACAAAAAAAACATAAAATAGCTCAATATTTTTCATTGATTATATGTTAGAATGATAATATTTTGTGCATCAAGTTAAGTAAAATATAATTAATTTAGCCTTTTTTCTTTTTACTTTTTGTAATGAGGCTATTAGAGATTTTTAAATTATATACGTGGCTCAAAGTATATTTCTATCACACAGTGCTGTTCTAAGCAAGATTAACTAAAGATGAACATAATTAAATTCTTGCAAAAAGAACACATTCTTTAGAACATCACTATCAACTACTAAAAAATCTCCCTGCAAGTTCACATTACAACAGCGCATCACACTATATGCACAACACACAGTGAACAAGTATCAGTGTTAGAATATAAATTTGCCCAAGGAAGATTCAGTGATACAACACGTTTTGCAACATTTGCAGATGGATGGGTAAAAATATACAGAAGGAGGCAAACTTCAGTGTTACAATAGCTTAAATAGACTTTTATAAAAACTAAAACAGGAGAGAATCATTCTCTATGAAACTAGGTGCAGAATATAACAGCAGCAAATTATACAAAGATAACGATAGTAGTAAAATTGGGTGCTTATTAAGAGTAAAGACGCACATTATAAAAGCAAAAAAAAGTGATTCTATAATAGCTAAACATCCCAATTTTGCTGTAATAGGGATAGGCATCTCATATCCTATACTTACTTCCTAAGGACATCATAACGTTAGACTCACACAAAAAATAGAATGGTAAAGCAAAAGTATAGTACTTTTTTTTTCAAGTTAGTGAAATGAATTATAAGTTGTTAGAGAACAGAAACAAGTCTTGTGCATCCTGATGCTTTCCACAGAAGCCCAGGAGAGTACACACGACATGATACGAAATTTATTTCTTCAGAATTTAGTAAGTGTGCTATTTAAATGTTTAACGTTACTCATAATTTTAGTTTTATTAAGAAGAAAAAGTAAAAATAACACAAAGTGCCTGAAGAGTTTTTTTTTAAGTAAAAAAACAGCATGAGAAATTCATATTAAAAACACCATGATACATAAGGATAGATATATACACCAATGGAACAGAATTGAGAGTCCAGACATTAAACCACACATCTATGGCCAACTGATTTTCAATTAGGGTACCAAGTCCATTCAATGGAGAAAGAACAGTCTTTTCAACAAATAGTGCTGAGACAACTGGATTTCTACATACAAAAGAATGAAGTTGACCCCTGTCATACACCATATACAAAAGTTAACTCAAAATGGATCAACAATCTAAATATAAAAGCTAAGATCACAAAACTTACACAAAAACACAGGAATAAATCTTCATGATCTTGGATTGCCATGATTACGGCAATGGATTCTTAGATATGACACCAAAGTACGAGCAACAAAAGAAAAAACACATAAATTGGACTTCATCAAAATGAAAAACTTTTGTGCATCAAAAGACATTATCAAGAAAGTAAAAAGACAACCTACCAAATGGGTGAAAATATTTGTAAACCATATATCTAATGAGGTTTTAATATCCAGAATAGATAAAGAATTCCAACAACACAACAACAAAAAGACAAACAACCCAATTTAAAAATGGGCAAAGGACTTGAATAGATATTTCTCCAAAGAAGATATACAAATGGCCAATAAAGCCATGAAAAATGCTTAAAATCATTAGTCATTAGGGAAATGCAAATCAAAACCACAACAAGATACTACTTCATACCTACGAGAATGGCTATAATTTTTTTTTAATTTTTAAATAAATTTTTTTTAAAAAAGGAAAATAATAATCACTGGCAAGGACATGGAGAAACGAACCTTCATACACTGTTGGTGGTAATGTATAACGGTGCAGCCACTGTGGAAAACAGTTTGGCAGTTCCTCAAACAGCTAAACATAAAGGGGCCGGACCAGTGGCGTAGTGGTTAAGTGCGCGCGCTCCACTTCGGTGGCCCGGGGTTCACAGGTTTGGATCCCGGGTGTGCATGGATGCACCACTTGTCAAGCCATGCTGTGGCAGCATCCCATATAAAGTAGAAGAAGATGGGCGCAGATGTTAGCCCAGGGCCAATCTTCCTCAGCAAAAAGAGGAAGTTTGGCATCGGATGTTAGCTCAGGGTTAATCTTCCTCACAAAAAAAAAAAAAAAAGCTCAACATAGAATTACCATATGATCCTGCAATCCCATTCCTAGGAATATATCCAAAAGAATTAAAAAAGGGACTCGGATACTTATACACCAATGTTCATTATAGCCTTATTCAAATAGCCAAAAGGTGAAAATAACCCAAATATCCATCAACAAATGAATAGATAAACAAAATATGGTATATACATATAACGGACTATTATTCAGCCATAAAAAGGAATGAAGTTTTGACATATGCTACAACGTGGACAGACCCTCAAAACATTATGTTAAGTGAAATAAGGCAGACACAAAAGGACAAATATTGTATGATTCCATTTATATGAGTTATCTAGAATGGATAAACTCATAGAGACAGAAAGTAAATTAGAGGTTACCAGGTGCCAGGGGTAGGGGGGTGGGGGAGTGGGGCGGTGGAGAACAGAGAGTTACTGCTTAATGGGTACAGTTTCTGTTCGGGGAAATGAAAAAGTTTTGGAAATAGATAGTGGTGATGGTTGTACAGCATTATGAATATAATTAATGCCACCGAACTGTACACTTTAATAATACACGACTACCAAAAATTGTTTTGACAAATGATTGAAAATATCAACTTTTTTCAAATTCAAACTCAAGTAATATTAATTAAAGTACTGTGTCAATCAACATGCTATAAAATAAATATATATATAAATGAGTAAAATTTTTTACAGAGCTTAATTTACAAACACATTTCTTCAAAATATCTCAATACCCCTAAAAGCTAGGTAAAACAGGTAATATAACACAGCAAATAAATAAATTGGCACTCTTATTCCCTATCTCCACCAACAATCTGAAACAATTTATAGGAAATGTATACAGCAATGTTTCTCAAGTAAAGTGCAACAAGATCATGGGGGAGGCTTGTTCAATCAGACTCCTTCCTCTGGGTGGGTCCTGAGAAGTTTACATTTCTAACCAGTTCCAATGTGAGGCTGACACTACTACTGGTAGGAGACCACACTTTGAGAACCACTGGTAACGATAACGTACAGATAAACTAATGGACAGTATAAATGAATTCTGTGGTGCCCAAATGACAAAGACTAACGACATGGGGTTCTAACGCCTCCCTTTTAAAAGCTCAAATATCTAGGAGCTGATGGCTTGTAAATAAAGCTTCACAATTTTTCTCTTTTCCAACCTTCTAAAGACTGCAAATTTGCTGTTAAAGTCTCTGACAGGGATCTAATGTATATTGTATATTAATTCAAACATGTTTTAGAAACTAAATGAGCAGAAAAGACTGAAATCTTTTGTAGACATTGTAAAGCCTAATCAAAAAAGTACTCTGGATAGATGGCCAACCCACCTCCCACAAGGAAGTGAACCAAGAGAGTACTTAAGGTAAAGTCAAGATTTTTCTTAAGAAAAAATTCTGAGACCACTATACTGAATAAATAAATGAGGGATATAAACATTTCTATACCATAAGCATTAGGAGGAAGCTCTTGGAAAAGTTTTTTAAATTGTTATTAAATACCCAACAAAACTAAAAGAAATTTTCAATCCTGTTCTATGAAATAACATATTTGGCACAATGTAACTTGTGAAGAAATCCTCCAGTTTTAATTACTGCAAAATGAATCTGCTGGGAACTAAACAGATTCTGCTACAAAGGGAATTACTGAATACTAATTTCTGTACAGCAGGGTTAACATGTCCAGATCATCCAAAGTGGTTTTAAGACACAAAGATTTTTTAAAAGATAGTGAGAAATAAGTACTAGGAAAAAAGCACGGAAGAACTCCAATCTTCAATAAAGGAACCAATATTCCTTGGTGAAATGGCTGATTCCAGGGCTAGGGCAGGGAAAGTACAAGATTAGCCTGGGACATCTTGTGGTGCTAGAAAGTCAGTCAGTTGTCAAAAAAATGATGGACCAGGAACCTCCTTGAAGGGGTTGCCAAGGGCCAAACCTGGGATAATTAGAACACCAAAATAAATAATGATGGTAATAGATTAAATCCATAAAATAAGAATCTGAGTGCATTTGATATAAGTAGAAGAAAAATCCATGTATCTATTCCGATATAAATGAAAAACTGAATACATACATAAGAAGGGAAAACTTTTCCTTATAGGAGAATTCCAACCAATAAATGTAGAAAGAATGATGGAAATAGAAAATCCCCATTTGGCAAACACCATAGTAACAATCATTTCAGGTAAGAATCATCAATGAAAGTTAAAATTAGAGAGTGAGAGTATGATGAGAAATAAGATAATTACCTGGTCACAAAGGATCTTCTTACAGGGTACTTATTAATTATTACAAAGGAAAAGCACAACTACAGCAGACAAATCCAACTGCTATCACCTTAACCGACTACACAAAGTTAATATCACTGGTAATCGTACAAATGTACAATCGTACAAATTACAAATTACCACGTGCCTCCTAATAAAATTCATAACATCATTTCTACAGATTTCTTAACCAAAAATGCTTAACATTAACTGAATCATGGGGAAACCACACAAATCCAAATTGTGGGACACTGTACAAAACTTACTGGCCAGTACTCTTCCAAGTATAATAGTCATGAAAGACAAAGAAAGACTGTGGAATTGCTTCAGATTAAAGAAAACTAATACGCAACATGTGATCCTGCATTGGATCCTGGACCAGAGAAAGGACATTAGTGAGACAATTGTGAAACTTGAAAAAAGCACAGAAATTAGATAATAGTATTATATCACTGTTAATTTCCTCTTTTTGATAACTGCACTGTCATTGTATAAGATGTTAACATTTGGGGAACCTAGATGAAGGGTATATGTGAATTCTTTGTAATATTTTTGCAATTTTTTTCTGAGTTTGAAAAAAAAAAGTAAAACCACCAATTAAATAAAACAAAGCTTGTAAGTCAGAATACAGTCTTGTTTTTATATCATACCAAATTATTAACGTATCTGTGAGGAAACTATGGCTATTGACCCAGACTTTCATGCGGATAATAAACTAAATGACATGTTCTAGAGTAGCTATTACCAAAAGCACCATTGCTTTTTGCTAAAAGAATGAAGAGATAAAAAGAAGCCAATAAAAATCAAAAATATTCTTATATAATTCCTGTCAAAATTTTTTACAATAGTAGTTTTCAACTAGGAGCAGTACCACCCCCCTGAATAACTTTAAGTTGCTTTTTGAATCAGTAATTATACACAATTGTGACACAATGACATCACAATAGGGTAGGGGACCAGGAAAGCATAGAGTTATCACCAGTGGGTTGTCCTTATCCAAAATACCAATAGCACCCTTACTGACTCATATTCCCTACAGGATGGTGAAGAAGGTGATAGTGACCAACAATGAACAGTCCCTTTGTTACTGCTGTAAAATGGCAGCCTGAGAGGCCCAGATCTGCAGAACCTCCTGCTCAGGAAGATTAAAGCGCTTGTTATACGTCACACTGCCATTTAGGCAATTAGCTGTGATTTAAACTGAGGTCTCCAGTGCTCCCTGAAATATGAGGGAGAAAAAAAAAGCTAAAGCGGACGACTTTCAGCTTACAGCCATTAAGAAACATTCTCAACACTCATAAATGGGTAGCATATACACAAAGATATTCACTGTAGCTTTTTTTTTTATATTTACAAAAAAACTGAGAACAACTTAAACATCCAGTAGCTAAATTATAACATATCTCACCATTTTGCTGAAAGAGCTGGAACAGCTCTCTTTAAGTTTCACAGTTCTTTTGTTAATAAACACTAAGTTACAAAGAGAATATGGCTTTGCTGAATTTCTATCAGAACAAAGAACTTTCATCCCTAAAAGACTCACCCTTCCAGTAAAGCTGTATGAGTGTATCTGTGGTACTAAATTCTTAGAAGTATAACTGCTGATCCAAAGGGCATGCGCACTTTATTTTCACATATATTGTCAAATTGCCCTCCAAAAAGGCTGCGTGAATTGACACTCCTAACAGTGGGGGGAAGGAGTGTGAAAGAGTATTACAGATTCCTCCAGCCACAGGTCAAGCCTAATAAGGGATAAGAGCAGAACTAGACTTACCGGAACTAAAAAAATATTGAGAAAGCTGTAAGACTGACCCAAAATGATATTAAGGGGCAATTAAGGAAAATTCAAAAGATAGTGACTGGGAAAAAGATGCAACTTTCATGACTGTACTCACTGAGTTCAGTCTATTTAATAAAAAAGCTAACCTTACAAAGTCCTTTTATGTTACCTTTCATTTCAATTTTTAAATGACTTTTTACGTATAGGGTAAAGTAATGAGCAGTTTATTTTTTTTTCCCAAATGGTTAAAAAGTTGTTGCAACATAAATTAACAAATCCTCCATCTTTTCCCCCATCAATCTGAGATGCTGCCTTTCATAAGTACCTATGTATATTGGGATCTCTTGCTACTTCATTCAAATTCATCCTAGAGTGTTTTATTTACTGTCATTTCATGATACTTTTTAATACCAAAAATGGTTCTTTTAAAAACTGAAAAGCACACTTAGAGGCTTCAAAACGTAAAGCTTCTTAAAAGTACTGATTCAGAAAATAAAGTCTGGAATTCTGTTATTTCTCTCCAAAAAGAAGTTGGCATGACTTCTCTGCCATCCATCAAATGCACCATGGATATAAGAGAAAGGATAGGAGCTTATTTAAAAAGAGAAACACCTGGATTACCATCCTGACCACCCCCCACCCTGCACTGGTTGCACTACCATGAACAATAACTTAAAATTTCTGATCCTCCATTTTTTCATCTATAAACAAAGTCCAAAAAATCCACAATTTACTTTTTTCCCCCAGTTATATTTCCTTATCTCTTTTGCTATGCTTAAAAGTACAGGTAATCAAATTTCAAGTGGGTATACCTTTTGACCTAGTAATTTCACTTTGGAGAAATTATCCTGCAGAAAAAAAATGAGATAGTTCTCAATGTGCTATTATGAAAAGATCTCTAAGATATACTGTGAAATAAAAAAGGAAAGTCTATATATGATGCTCTGTTTTCTGTAAAATGGGAAAGAATACCACTATATATTTGTATTTATATATGTGCCTGTATCTGTGTGTATATGCATAAATACATTCTGGAAATATTTTTTTTAAGTATATGTAAAAATATTTCCTTTTTACTATTTCAGAGATGTCAAAAGAAGAAAAAGACTGACTCTATTTGAATAAGGAAAAAAAACTGAGGGCCCAGAAAAAACAAACTACTAATATTGTTAACCAGAAAATGAATGATTTGAATGAGTTCCATGCATGAAAGGCTGATTCAAATGAGGTGTTTTTTCACATTATATGAAAATGAATATGTCTCTGTTTGACACTTTAGACAAATCCAGAAAAAAAATTCTTTCTTTATTTTACTATAATGTTTCTCCTTACTCTAATACTTACCTTTCTAAAATTCTCCAGACTTTATATATATATATTTTTTCTTTCCCTTGGTTTGTCAATGTAGATCTTCATTCTTAAAAATTTAGATCATTTTAAAATGAATTGACAAATTTATCTATACTGTATACATAATCTATCATTGATATGAAGCATATATCTTAGCAATAATAAAGAACCACACGATGGAAGAGTGGGGAAAAAAAAAGTAGTTTGAGGTCACACTTCCTAAGACTTTTCAATGCAAACTAAGTATTCTCTATTACGTTGTATAAGCAATAGGGAGCCACTGAAAGTCTGGACAAGAATGAGGGATGATGTGATGAAACTAATGTTCTTGGAGAATGAATGTGATCTCAGGAGTTGAGGGATTATTCATCATAACCAACAACCGGAAACTACTCAAATGTCCATCAACTGATGAATGGATAAACAAAATGTGGTATCTCCATACAATGGAACACTATTCAGCCATAGAAAAATGAAGTACTGATACATGGCACAACACCAAAGAACCCTGAAAACATTATGCTACGTGAAATAAGCCACGAAAGGCCATATATTCTATGATTCCATTTAGACGAATGTCCAAAATACGCAAATCCACAGCGACAGAAAGAAGATTTGTGGCTGCCAGGGAACTGCGGGGAGGGGAAATGGGAAGTGACTGCTCATGGGCACAGGGTTTTTTGGGGGGTGATGAAAATGCTATAGAATTAGATAGTAGTGATGGCTGCAAAACTTCATGAATATACTAAAATCCACTACACTGAACACTTCAGAAGGGTAAATTTTCTGGCATTCAAATTATCTCTCAATAACAAAAAGAGCTGGGGCTATGTGTAAAAGATTGCAGGTAGGAAAAATAGAAAGTAACTATACTGGTTTAGCAATGAGTACACAAAAGCCACCAGGGCTTCTATTGTTAACCCCAATCCAGGGAGCATAATTCAGATCATAGTGCTCCAGAGAGCACCACTCACAGAGACCCTGTAGTAGGATATAGCCTGGGAAACAGAATAAATAAATTTAAGCAACGAGGCAAAAGGATTGTTAATACTACTTAATAAATGTCTGAATATGAGGAGGAAGAAATTAAGACAAAAAAGGAATCTATTTTCACTTTGAGTTAAAATGAAATATTCACAAAGGGGAAATTCAACAAAAGTTTAACATTTATCTTTGGATTGAGGAAGTAAGTAAGGCCAATTTGTATTCTCTTATCCACATTTTTCCTAATTTGCAACAATGACATTACTCGTATAATGAGGAAAATGTATAAAAACATATTTACCTTTATAAACAAGAAACTTTGTATCTCAACTACATAAACCATTGTGAAACACTAAAGCCCTAACCTATTAGAGAGTCAAACATTGTTAAAGCCAATTTCTTGTGGAGTCCACATGCTATTGTCACTAATAGGAAAAAAAAAGTTCATAATCTACATCTGCACTGTCCAGTACGGTAGTCCCTAGCCAATGAGCACCTGAGATGTGGCTAAATCCACACTGAGACGTGCTGTAAGTATAAAATATACACCAAATCTCAAAGAGTTAGTACCAAAATAAGAATCTAAAATATCTCACTAATATGTTTTAAGTTTTCATATTTATTACATGTTGAAATGATAATATTTTGGATTTGTTGTTAGTACCGTTGAGTCAATTCCGACTCCTAGGGACCCTGTCTACAGCAGAGCAGAATCCTGCCTAGTTTTTTTGCGCCATCCTCTCATCTTCCAGCACCATATCAGACAATGCTCCACTTCTATTTATACAGTTTTCACGGCCAATTTTTCGGAAGTGGGTGGCCAGGTCCTTCTTCCTAGTCTGTCTAGTCTGGAAGCTCAGCTGAAACCTGTCCACCATGGGTGACCCTGCTGGTATTTGAAATACCCGTGGCATAGCTTTCAGCATCACAGCTACACACAGCCGCTGCAGTATGACAACCGACAGACGGGTGGTGTGGTTCCCTGACCGGATGAGAGCACCAAATCTTAACCACTAGACCACCAGGGCTGGCTAATATTTTGGATATATTGTGCTAAATAAAATATATTATTAAAATTAATGTCACTTGTTTCTTTTTAGTTTTCTAATGTAAGTTAAGAGATAATTTAAATTTAGACATCTGGCTTGTATTGCAGTGCAGATGTAGATTATGAACTTTTTTTTCCTATTAGTGACAACAGCATGTGGACTCCACAAGAAATTGGCTTTAACAATGTTTGACTCTCTAATAAGTTAGGGCTTTAGTGTTTCACAATGGTTTATGTAGTTGAGATACAAAGTTTTTTGTTTATAAAGGTAAATATGTTTTTATACATTTCCATTGGACAAAGCTGTCTTAGATGGCAGCTAATTGAGCTTTTTGAGAGCTTCACTCGAGTCCTCCCTCGGTTCCCTTTTTCTTTCGCTCCAGGAAGTTAACACTTTTCCCAGAGTGTTTCCTGTACTGGAAAACACCGACACAGGCAATAACCATAAGAAGCGACAAGGAGGGAAATCTTTATCTTTCCTAAAATTCAAACTGTACTATGAATCTTATCAAGAAAAAATGAGATGAGTACATTTTGAGATTCTCTTGGGGGATTAAGACTATTTTAAGTAACAGGTGAAAAGTCTCAGATAGTAACAATGTGAAATTTTTTAAGAGCCTGGAATTTCTAGTTGAAAATTACTTATTTATGGCCCTACAAGGGCAGTAAGTAGAAAAGTAGATGAGGAAGCTATGCAGGCATACATGATTTAGGAGGGCCAACTCTGAGAATCCTGGAAAAAAATATCCAGGCAAAGTAGAGGTCAAGAACTCAGAATTGTTCTGGGAGAATCATTCTACCCCGACACTGAAGGAATAAACCTCAAATCTAATAAAGAAACTAGTATTTCTCCAAGAATGAGGGGATGTGAAAAAAACACAAAAATTAAGAATATCCTGTCTCCATATCCCATTTGTTCTCACTGCTTAAAATACCAGGAAATGCTAACTAATCTATACTAACAAAAAAAAAACGGATAAGTGATGCCTGGGGCTAGGGGTCTAACTGCCAAGGAATCTTTTGAGGGTGATGGAAACGTCTTGATTGCAGTAGTAGTTTCATAGGTATATACACTTGTCAAAACTTACCAAATCATACACTTTAAATGGATGCAGTTTACCATATGTATTATACTTCAATTAAGTTGATTGAAAATAAACAGGAAATTAAAAAAGCCAATTGCCATTTGCCCTGTGGCAGTCACAATGCAGCTGCCATTCCCTATGCATGTGCAAATTTGGTCACGGCAGTTTATATCACCAGTTTTACTGAATTCCATGTACTTTTGGTACACACGTCAAGTTTACTTCCCAATTTTAAATGTCCTCTAAAGGACTATACTATGATTCAGCACTGAAACAAAAAATTATCCTTACAAAAAAGCATAGAAGCACAGCAGTGGAGAATACATTTGATATTCGTGAAGCAAATATTTGTGGTTGGAAGAAAGACCACAATTCCACTTTTTTCTAACAAGGCAGCATCCAATCACTAATAATGCACTGTATCATACTTTAATCCAGCATTTTTCTTCCTCAGGGACATATAAAATAACAATCTTACAATTGATCATATAGTAGGCAGAATTCTAAGCTGTCCCCCAAGATTCCAACACCTTGGTGTACACATTTTCCCAAAGTTACTCAACCAAATATTAATCTGGGTGCTGCTGTGAAGGATTTTACAGACGTAATTAAAATCTCTAACCAGGTGACTTTAAATTAGGGAGGTTATTGTGGGTAGGCCTGACCTAAAGAGATCAGTTCTTAAAAGAAGGCAGAGAGATGATTCCAAGAGAGAGAGATTCTCCTACTGTCCTTGAAGCAGCAAACAACCATGCTGTGAAACGCCTATAGAGAGGACTACATGGCAGGAACCTAAAGGTGGCCTCTAGGAGAGTGAGTGGTCCCTGACTGACAGCAAGCAAGAAAACAGAGACGCCACGCCTACAAACACAAGGAACTGATTTCTGCCAACTACTAGTGAGCCTGGAAAAGGACCCTGAGCCTCAGATGAGACCACAGCCCTGGTTGACACCTTGATTTCAGCCTGGTAAGACCCTAAGGACAGGATCCAGCTAAACCACACCCAGACACCTGACCAAGGGAAACTGTGAGGTAAAATGCTAAAATTGTGGTAATTTGCAATGCAGCAGTGGAAAACTAATACAGATGACTTCTTAGATTTGAGGAAATACGGTTTATATTATTTCTCTTAAAGGCTGCTAATCTTTGCTCTATCATCAAAACAATTTACAATACTTCACATTATTATGAGTGATATGATTCAACTTCACAAGTCAGCAGGATAAGGTAATACTACTCTTAAAACTCTACAGGTAAAAAAAACTTTATAACATCTAAGAATTTATTTCCTCCATCAACTGGGCACGCAAACAGTACTGTAAACTTAGTATATTTGTTTCTGCCTTTCTAAACCAACAACATAACAAAAACAAAAAAATCTCAGTCTTCATTCATTTCTAAAGAAATGAAAGTAAAGTTGAATGTGTGGTGAGAAAAGCTAATTTTGAGATCTAGCTTGGCCATATAATTTTGGGCATCATCTAATTTCTAAGAACCTCAGAGAATTCAGCTATTAAAAAAAAGAATAACAGTCACCTGAATAATGTCTGGAGTCCAATTAATAGAAGGAAAAAATACATACATAAATGGATAATAACACATGCTTTGCCAACCTTATAGAGCATATAATTAAATGCCACTGAAAATAGCCCACATTTCTATAGATCTTATTGTGTGCCAGGCACTGTTCTATAAATAACATATAAGAAATAAATCTACAGATGATAAATATAGTCTAGAATAGTGATGAAAGTCTCAGGCTCTAGAACCAGACTACTTGAATACAATCCCAGTTCCACTAGTAACTAAAGGTGAGATCTTGAGCATGTTTAACTTCTCTGTGCCAAATTTTCAACTATAAAATAGGGACATTACACTACTCAGCCATAAAAAAAGACAAAATTGTCCCATTCGCAACAACACGGATAGAACTTGAGGGTATGTTAAGTGAGATAAGCCAGTTAGAGAAAGACAACCACCATATGATTTCACTCATATGTGGAAGATAAATACACGGACAAAGAGAACAGATTAGTGGTTACCAGAGGGGTAGGGGGTTGGAGGTGGGCATAAGGGGTAAAGGGGCACATATGTATGGTGACTGACAAATAATGTACCACTGAAATTTTACCATGTTATAAACTATTATGACACCAATAAAAAAAAAAATAGGGACATTAACAATTCTTACCTTACAGGGCAATGGTGAAGACCGAATTAGTTAATACAAACTAAGGACACAGAAGAGTACCTGGCACACAGTAAGCACTCAAATGTTGATATCAATATTATTTTTATAATAGTACCACATTAACATTCACTAAGAAAGGTAACCTCTGGCAGATAATGTAAAAGAACACTAATGACCCTAAGACTTAGAATCCTAAAATCTTGATATGATTATTTGATTCCCTGCTCCCCAAACCCAATTCCTAAATTCTTATTTACCAGAATTCAATTTCATTTAGGCATTTTTAATCTTTAATAGAACATCATTCAGCACACTGCTCTTAGCATTTGCATGTAACTTCTGATAAAATGTTACAAAAGCAGAGAATTAAAATTCTGGAAGGGGCAAAGTTCAAATGTATATAACTATAGTTACAAATACAGTATTTAAAACACAACAAAGAAGAAAGAGAAAATCTTCTAGGAAACATTTTTAAAGGCCAATATCCAGGTTTAGCTCTTTTTAAGGTAACAAAATGATGAAAACTATTTAAATCTAATGAACAAATAAAAATGGTAGTATACAGATGTCAAAACTATGTTACATTTAATAAATATAGTGAGAAAACACTTATAAATAAACTAATTAGATAAGAAATAGTCCTGTACAAAGTACGGGAAAGAAGGAAACACCATCTCAGCAAACAAAATTAGTTTAAGAAATCACATAAGGGAAACACTCTACAGATACTCATTGACTTAAATAATTTATACCTTAGAGATTAACAAGTATTGATTCACAAATTTTCTGCTATACCTTCCAAGTATGCCAAATCATAGGTTTTCAAATCCTAAATAATATATTTCTGAGACATCCCCTAAACAAGAACCTCTTTGAAAAGATTTAACTCTAACAACAGGACACATTTTACACATAGAAAAAAATTATTCATAAAAATCACTTTGCTCCACCATCTTTTAGACAGATTTTGCATAGACAGATTTCTTCTACTGCTAAAGATGTATCTGGGACACCTGTCCTGATGGTGATACCAAGAGCAAGACTAAGTTTAATAAAAAATGCAGGTTAGTGCAAATCAATTCAAATTACAGGCTTAATTCCACAATTATTTTATTTAAGGACATAAACCTGGGAATTGCTTCTCCATGAGTCTGTCAATCTTCTTCCTTCTAATATCCATATAGGATGAAGTCCTATCATTTTCCCTTCCTATCTCACACAACTGATGACTTCCCATTTTCAATACAAAACTCCACTGAAACTTAAGAGGCAGCATGCTTGGTGATTAAAGCATAGACCACAGAGTCTGATGGATCTGGCTTTGAATCCCAGTTCTGTGAGTTCAAATTCCTAGCTACATGTTCTTGGAAAATTCTCTGAATCTGTTTCTTCTGCCATAAAACAGCCTTATTAGTACCTATGTCATAGGGACTGCTGCAAGGAATAAATAATGCATGTAAAAATCCTCAGCACAGTGCCTGACATATAGCAACCATTCAATAAGTGGTAGTAACGATCAAAACAATGATTAGCAGATTATTAATTTATCAAATTACCAATTCTATATTCTTATCCTCTAGATTCACACCCCTCTCCCTTCTAGCTAATTCTTTATAAATAATGGGGCTCTGAGGTAAAAATCAATCATCATCAAAAGAAAAAGAGATCTTGTAGGCAACTTCTCACCTCCAATTGCCCTGTTTCTCTCCCATGCTTCACTAGCCTCAGTCATTATCCATACCTGAGAGTAAATGCATACTCACTCTGCTTAGGCCCAAACGTACAGAGGAAAGCAGAGGCCTTATTTAACACTTTTACTTAGTGATAGCTCACCCATGATGTAAGACTGATACTACACATTCATCCTTCCAACAAGCTCCAAACCAGAATGGGCCCACAGGTGAAAAAAATAATCAACCAAAAGCATCTTTCAGGGGCTGGCCCAGTGGTGTAGTGGTTAAGTTTGCGCACTCCACTTCAGTGACCCGGGGTTCGCAGGTTTGGATCCCAGGTGTGGACCTACACACTGCTCATCAAGCCATGCTGTGGTGGCGTCCCACATACAAAATAGAGGAAGACTGGCACAGATGTTAGCTCAGGGACAATCTTCCTCGCCAAAAAAAAAAAAAAAGCATCTTTCAGAAAGTATTTGTTGGATCAAAAGTCTCATTATTGAGTCAGAAAAGGAAGATCAACAATGCATCAGATGTACCAAATATCTAGGTTGTTTTACTTCTAGGATATGCTTCCTGGATATGTAGAAGAAAAAAGTTGACATGAAATCTCTATCAACTATTGGAATTGGCTTCTAATTCATTCAATAAATATTTGTTGAACACCTACGGACAGGCACTACACTAAGCACTTGGAAACAAAAGTGAAAAGATAATGTCCTCCTCTTGTAGAGCCTATTAAAAAATCTTTCCAGGGGGCCGGCCCGGTGGCATAGCGGTTAAGTTAACGCATTCCGCTTCGGCGAACCAGGGTTCGCTGGTTCAGATCGTGGGCGCGGACCCACTCACTGCTCATCAAGCCATGCTGAGGCAGCGTCCCATATAGATTAAGAGCTACAACTCTACAATTATGATACACAACTATCTACTGGGGCTTTGGGGAGAAAAAAAAAAAAGAGGAAGATTGGCCACAGATGTTAGTGCAGAGCCAATCGCCCTCAAAAAAAAAAATCTTTCCAGCTTTTTTTGCTCTTCCATTCATTTGTTAACATACTACATGCCTACTCTGTGGCAGGAAATGTTAGGCACTTGCGGGGAGGGGATATTAACTGAAAAGATGAATAAGACATAACCCTTACCCTGAAAAAACTGATAGACCAGTAAAAGAGAAAAATACAAATAAGTGTGTTAAGTGCTACAAAAGCCACATAGATACTGCAGGCAACCAGAAGAAAAAACAAGTCTACTCAATTAATCAGGACAGCCTTCCTAGAGGAGATGACTATTTAAGTAGGATCTTAAGAGAGAAAATGTTTCGCACATGAAAGGAAAAGAATACTCCAGGCAGGGGAAATAGCAAAGTGCAGAGACAAATATACATGAAAGTATATATATATATATGTACACATACACGCACACACGAATATGCATTAAAGTATACACACGCTGTCTATAAATGGATATACAGTGTTTAGATACAAGTGAAGAAGTCATCTGAGCTACAAAACACAGAAAACGATGTGATTTACTATTTTCCCAATTCTCCCAAAGATGGTACACAACTAATACTATGCATAGGAGAAAAGTTAGTTCATTCCAATTCTAGCCTTAGAGGATTTGCTCTTACTTCTCTCCCAGAAATAAAGAGATAGTGCAGGGAGTTGAATGGTAGATTGATGATGGACTAGTAAGGCTCTCCCTTAAGGAAAGTGTCAATTCAGGTAGGAATATAAAGAACAGCAGCAAAGAAATCAATTTAGAAACTCCTGAAATGGACAGGAAATAAGGGTTCAATTTTAAACAGAAGAGATTTTAAATAGAAGAGAAAAAAAGAAGAGATAGATAGAAAAAAGAGGTCCAAAGTCAGAGCCCTCGACTTGGTGAGTAATAGAACATGAAAGAAGAGACAGAAATCAGACATGATCCAAGGTTTCTCCCAACAGATCATTCCATTAACCTTGATACCTGCTTTTTCCATTAGTGTATATTTGACTTGACGAATATTTACACATTATGGCACTCACATCTCATAAACCCCCTGCTCTTTACAAGAATAGTTTGCCATTTTAAAAAATCAAATTAGGGGGCCGGCCCAGTGGCGTAGCAGTTAAGTGCGAGCGCTCCGCTTCAGCGGCCCAGGGTTCACAGGTTCAGATCCCGGGCGCGCACCAACATACCACTTGTCAAGCTGGCAGCGTCCCATATAAAGTAGAGGAAGATGGGCACGGATGTTAGCCCAGGGCCCATCTTCCTCAGCAAAAAGAGGAGGATCGGCATCAGATGTTAGCTCAGGGCTAATCTTCCTCACAAAAAAAAAAAAAAGAAAGAAAGAAAGAAAAAAATTGAACTAGTAAAATCCACCTAGAAACCTTTCCTAATTTCTGAATAATAAGTGTAAGCATTTTTAGATTACTTTTGGAGTAAATGCCCTATAATCTTTAAAAAAATTATGAAATCTATTAATTTTCCTTTACGTCTGCCTTTTAAAATGTTAAATGAGGCCTATCCATGTCTATGACTTATCTTCATCAATAATCAGTATTTATACAGAATCTAACTGGCAAAGCACCTTATATAAAGAAAATATCAAATAACAGAGTTTAATCATAGAGCAAGGTTTCCCAACCTTGGCACTACTGACATTTTGGACCAGATAATCCTTTGTTGTGGGGTGCTGTCCTTTACACTGTTTATATCTTGCCTCTACTCACTAGATACTAGAAGCACCTCCCACACACACACCTCCCCTCAGTTGTGACCATCAAAAACATCTCCAGATACTGCCAAATGTTTCCTGGGGCCACTGTTGTATGCCACGCACTGTTCTGTGCTTCTCATTTATTATCTCGTTTAGTCTAATAACACAGTATCCATGAAGTAGTTATTATTTTCCCCCACCTTACAAGTAAAGAAACAGAGGCCAAGAAAGTTAAACAACTTGCCAAACGTCACACAACCAATAAGTGCGGTAATCTGTATTTGAAACCCCCAATGGTGGCTTGAGTCCCTGCTCCTGATCACTGTTAGGTCATCTCTCATTAAAGCTTCAGCCTTTATCATCTGACACTTGAAAAGTAATATTTTGAATTTTATCTGGAAGTAAAAACTAAAATTATCCACACAAGTGAAAGTTAAATTAAAAGACTCCCAACCTCAATTCAGGATATATTAAGTATTTTTTAAGTACTGACTCTATGTGCAGTACCAACTTTAGGAACTAGAGTGGTTCAAAGAAAAGGAAACTACCATTTATTAAAGATTTGGCTCAGGACCTTTTTCACACATTATCTCTCTGAAATCTCACAACATCCCTGGAAGGTAGGTATTATCTTTTTTTCAAGTGAGAAAGCTACAGCTCAGAATAAAAAAGTGGTCACTGATACAAAAAGGTTTACAATTTAATTGGAGAAAGAAAAATATTTTTTAAAAAAAGACAGAATAAGCAAGTTAAACATCTCAGTTAATAACACACAGAAGGTGCAAATACAAAATAGGTGAAGGAAAAGTATACAGTTAGATTAGTCAGGGAATACTTCTTAAAAGAGGTTTCTAGTATCCCCTCTCTTAAGAAATGACATGGATGAGCAAAAAGTGGTAAGCTGGGGAGGAGCAACACTTCTGTAATGAATGTGAAACAGAAGTTTGGGACTGAAAGGAAAGTTTTGTGGTAGCCAATGTAAGTAGTAAGTCAAGGAAATGATGAGGAGTATAAAGCTGCCTTAAAATTAAGATAGAGCTGTAGCTGAAGGCAATGAGACTAGTTCTACGCTTTTAGGCAGCTCCTGCCACGAAACACTCTCAAGCACAGCAACAAAAAAGATCTAAAGCTGAAGACTGAGAGGGTTGGTTAACCGAGGCTTCGACATACAAAGTCAAACACCAGTTTTCATAAGATGAGGGATGGTTCACTATTTTGCTTTGTGTATTCTGTCTCCCCTAGTCAGAATGTAAGTTTCAAGAGGGCAGGGATTTTTGTTTTGTTCACTTCGATCAAGGCCTGGCACAGAAGGTGTTCAGTAAATATCTGCTGCTGAATAAAGGCAGTATTCAAAATAGTGACATATTCAGAAGCAAAGATCACAAATGCCTTCAGCATTCAAAAAACCAGCAACCTCACAGAAAAAACAATAACTTAATACTGTAATATTTATTATTATTGCAACAACTAACATTTATTGAGCACTAAGTCTAAGCCAGACACTGGGATCCATTATCTCACTCAATCCTCTTAACTACCCTATGAGAGAGGTAGGTACTATTATTATCATCCCAATTTTACAGGAAACACACACAGAATAAATAACTTGCCCAAGGTCACAAAGCAGCACTGCTGGAACCTGGGTGTAGCAACTCCAAAGCTTGCCTTTCAACTACTATGTCACACGTATAGAATTACAAGCATCCCTCTTAGGCAAAGCTAGGGAAATGCGGCCGATGCAGAAAAAAGACAACAAAACAAAACAAAAAAGAAACTTCCATGCACTCAAAAACCCTTTATCCGTTCCTAACAGGTACTGTGGAAATTTTCCCACCCTAGGATACACTAATTATCCCATACAGATTAAAACTTCCATGGTTTAAAGAATCCAGACGTTGAAAAGATAGGAACTAGAGTCAATCATCTAATCGACATTTCAAAGGGTGGTAGATAACAAGTGGTAACACCCCACGTCCACAACCCAAAGAAATAACAGGGTGTCACCTCTGACTAAGACTGACCTCAAAACTTCCGGAGCAATTCTCCCTGGTATCTGCTTCTCCTCTCCTCTGTATATCCCTTGTCTCCTCTTCTACTAAATGGTCTTTACAAAAGTCTCAAATTTTGTGTTTCCTGCTCTAAATGTCTAATCTAGTAAGTTAAAATTTTAATATTTCTCTAATGAAAAAAATTCTACCTGTGTAAGTCAATATAAAAAAGTTCCCCAATCATTACAGCAGCATTCCAAAGTTTACATTATCAAATTCACACAGTAGTCAATTAAGAAATCACCAATCATGCAAAAGAAAACTGATGACCCACATATTTATTTATATAACTTTCTGGTATTACATATATAATAAATAAGCAGAAAGAAATTAAACTCACTAGAGAGACTATGCTCTTCCTCCACCTATCCAGTGACCTATTCATAATTATAAAATTCTTTTTTGAAAATCTCTGAAATGGAAAGAAGCATAACTCCAATTGCTACCAACAAATAAAAGTATTTAAAATACTAAATTTTTTTAAAAACTAGACTATCCATTAAATTAACCACTTAACCAGAGATCCACTAATACATAAACCAATCTAATTTCTCCATTTACATCAAAATCTAAAACAAATTTGCCTTAAAAGAAGAAGTTAGAGAATGAAAACAAGAGCTGACAAGATAATCAGTGCCAAGAAATATGGCTCAATCTTTTCTTTCTTTCTGCCTTTGGATTTTTTTCGTATACTTATCTTAAACATTCAGTTCTATTAAACAAACAGACTATAAAGGCATAGCCAAATTGTTCTCAAAATAGAAATACTTTCCAAATACAAAAATGATCAAGAAGCATTTATTTCTTATATTAGCCAACAGAATACTGATTATGCCAAGCATGAAGGAAAAGTTACTTCTGAAAACTCATCTTGTATTTAATAAATTCTAAGCATGAAAAGGGAATATCAAACACACACACACTCTCTAATCATTTCAGGAAAAGGAGAAAACTAAAATTTAGTTACAATAGAATCATCTAAATAAAATTTCTTCAATCTCAATTTGAGATATAATGATACAGATAAAACCTGTTAAACGTCATGATTTTTTTTCAAAGCATTTTATTCTCAAGGGTTAAAGAGACGGACAGTTGAAAGACTTAATTGAATTACAGCCTGATCTTTCTAAATGGACAATTTAAACTGCAGACACTTTCAGAGATAATCAGTAAATTATTCAAAAAACAGTCCTTTCTGATCTAAGCACTATTGAGGTGTTTGGAGATGAATTCAAATTCCATTATGTTCAAATCAGTCTTTCTTTTCTATAAATAATAAGCACAGCAGTTCTACCATTTCTCTAGTTTTTAAGATTTTTTAATAAAATGTTAATCAATCATACACTAGCTCAGATGCTTTTGAAAACACTGCAGAATTACTTCAGTATTATTTGTCAAACTCAAGGGCTAATTTAAATGTTAGGCAATATAAAAGCCTGACTGTAGCCTCTGTCTACATCACACTTTAAAAGATCTTTAACTTAATAAATTAACGGTAATGGGTCACATTACTATATGCCAGGCACTGGACTAAGAGCTTTGTATATGTTTTATATTATCTCATTTAATCCTAACAATAACCCCGTGAGGGACATGGTTTTCCCCCCTCAACAGGTGATGAAGCCGATACCAGAAGGATAAATAGCTTGTCCAAGGCCATGCAGCTAAGAAATGTACTGCCTAACTAATGAGTCTTCTGCCTCCACAGTATGAACGTATTTTATTAAGTAAAGGAGAAACGACATTAGCAGCATGTTGCTGGTTCCAGGTATGCATAATATTGTCAACCATTCGATAGTATAAATTATTCACTATTACTAGTGAAGCAACTCCTTCTCAGACCTAGAGGAAGTCATGCAAAGGTCTATCATTACCCCTCAGACTGCCCTAAAAAACATGCCATCTTAAAAGTCTGATAAGATACAGACATTCTTCCAAAAACAAACCAGCAATTTGCCTTGAGACTCCACATTTGGCACTAACATATATTAATGGATTCATTCAAGATGCTAGGAAATGAAAAAGTCAAAAGAAAACACAGTATCTTATCCACTGGTGATCCTCTCAGAAGAAAGACTAAGCAACATTAAAAACATTTTGTAATATATCTTTTATTATTTCCGAAATTCCAGGGCAGTCATGCAGAAAGGAGCACCTAGCACAATACACTAGGTACATGTACACACAGACATACACAGAGCACATACTACCTCCTTCCTAAAGCCACCCAGACTTCCAGTAGCTATTTTTCAGCTGGAAAGAAACGGCAGAGGAGACAGCATAGCAACAGAAACTGCACAACATCTGACTGATCCACTAGCTATCCCTTAGGTGACGGGGGAAGAGCAAAAGATAAGATACTCAAGCAATAATGTCTCTTGTGCATTTCTGCTTATTATTTTTCAACTACTGGCACTGCAGAATAATACAACACAAATATAGGCTCTCATATTTTCTCGTATTAGCTTACTGTTTTAGAGAGATCAAATGTTACTTGAAAATTTTAAAGGAACATTTTAAAAAAATTGTTACACATTAGTTTGTTCTTCAATATCCAGATCAAGTACAGATGTTCCCTCAAATATTTCACAATTTTGAAGGTGGAACAGGAGGAAATTTTAAATATACTTGCATGTAAAAGTAATATTATTAGGAAATATATATCCCACTATTCAGGAAATGTTAGAAAATACACTCTAAACCTGCTGTGAGAGGTATCATGAGAAAGTATCAATGAGGTATCATGAGAAAGCAGCAAAAAATCTAAAAGTATATTAGGGCATAAGACACATTGGTTTACACAGTGGAAAAAAGTCTCAAAGTAGAAAGGTTTAACAGCAAGAGTACATTATTGGAAAGCAACTTTACTCGTTTGTAAAGACAATTCAGCTTTGCTTAAAAATACATCACTTTTTCCCTGGTCCACCGAAAGTGTCACCAATATAGAATATTTCTATTTGGAATATCTGCAGATATGAGATGAACACTTTGTCTTTTACATCACCACCAGTCCTTAAGCTTGAGACAATGATAAAATTACGTGAAAAGGCAAAAATTAAAAGGAAGATTTTTAAAGAACAAGGAAAGAATCCTCTCCTAATGAACAGAATTAACTTTATAGCGACCTTCTAAAAAGTATATTAAAATTGTCAGATTACATAGACTCTTTTTTAAAGGAAGAAGAATTGAAGTACCAATTATATGTGTAGAAATACTACGTAAAGGGGCTGGCCCTGTGGCCTAGTGGTTAAGTCCAGCATACTCCACTTTGGCAGCCCAGGGTCACAGGTTCGGATCCTGGGTGCAGATCTACACCACTTGTCAGCCATGCTGTGGTGGCAACCCACAAACAAAATAGAGGAAGATTGGCAACAGACGTTAGCTCACGGCTAATCTTCCTCAGGGGGAAAAAAAAAAAAAGAAATACTACATAAAATAAGAGCAGGTTTGAAACTAAAAAGTGATCACTTGCAAGATTAACCCCCTCCACTGCCATAAACAGGGGAATCCTGAGACAAGATTTACGAAACCAGGGTAAAAATATACCACCATCCAATGCAGGTATTTGTTGACACATGAAACAAATGTTTCGATATTAGCTATAATGCAAAATTGCACAAAGTGAATTAGCCATTCTAAACAACACATTTGAAATAGATTCACCTAATAAATAAATTAACCCATACTACATTTACCCTTAGGAATACAGCAAAGCTTTTTAAAGTACACATTCAAATGATTTAAGTGATTTTTAAGATATAATACTTGAAATTAACAAAACAAAAATTGTGGAGCCAATAATTCTACACATTGAATTGGTCATTGCAAGAAATTAAGACTTTAAGAGACAAAAAGTATCAAACTTTAATGTTCTTACAATTTGACTACTATTTTCATCTGATTCAAACCAACCATAAATACTTTTTTTTTTTTAAAGATTTTATTTATTTATTTTTTCCCCCCAAAGCCCCAGTAGATAGTTGTATGTCATAGCTGCACATCCTTCTAGTTGCTGTATGTGGGACTCGGCCTCAGGATGGACGGAGAAGTGGTGCCTCGGTGCGCGCCCGGGATCCGAACCCGGGCCACCAGCATGGGAGCGCGCGCACTTAACCACCAAGCCACAGGGCCGGCCCCCAACCATAAATACTTATAATTTTACATCTAATGTAAACACTTTCTTTCCAATTTATTTTCAAAACTTTTCAAAATTATACCCACATTTCTTCAAAGATACTTTTGGCCATGATACATAGCCTGTATATCTCAATAGGCCAATTATGGTATCTTTGAATAAGAAATGCAAGCAGACCCTACTTTTTAGCTGCATCCCTTTATACATGGCATTGCCCCTGCTCCTCAATCCAAAGTTTTCATCACTATGGAGGCAGAAGTATCATGAACAGTAGACTCTATGCTTTATGCAGAATCATTTTAAGACAGCCTCCAAGGAACACATCTCACTTAGAAAACAGAGACCACCTAAAATAACCAGTCCCAGCTTTTTAACGAAATGAAGCTCATACTGTATGTTGGTGGACTTTGCAGTTGTCTACACCAGGGGTCCATAAACTACAGGCCAAATCCAATCGACCTCCTGTTTTTATGTATAAGGTTTTATTGGAACACAGTCACACTCACTGCTTTCATACTACAAGTCCAGAACTGAATCATTGTGACAGAGATCATGTGGTCCCCACAAAATCTAAAATATTTACTAACCAGCCCTTTACAAAAAAAAGTTTGCCAACCTCTCCTCTACACAATGAGATGTCAGAAGCAACACAAGACTTCTCCAAGAACCATCTCCAAAGTCTATGAATTGGGTTGCTGCTAGCCTAGGTGTGGGCTTTGGGGTCACCTGGTGCTAAAATACACAAACACAAACGCACATGCCAAAGCTCTTTAATCATCCCGTATCAATCCCAAAATTGCCAAGACAAAGTATATAAGGTTACCATAACCTAGTACCAGAGTCCCACGTTTCTCACTGTCTTGACTAGTAAATTATGTTAACCAAAAAAGGCTGCCCTTTAAGTTCATCTAAACATGGTTTCACCTGCATAAAAAATGTTGTGGAAAGTAGAGGGTAAAGAGAGAAGGCACCCATATGGCATATATTCCAGTCCTTGTACCCTCATCCTAGAAACAACTTAGACCTAGCTCTCTGTCTAAATATCTCTTCCCCAGAGGGTTCTGCCATTTGATTTATCACTCTTAAGAGGACAAAGAAGCTACTAGGAAGGTAACTGAACTAAGGAACACAAAAAAGTGTGGATATATATATTCCCTACCTCTTAATCCTTAATCCTTGTCAGAGCCAACACTAAACGCTAGCCACATTAGCTGCAGGTTTCACCACAAAAAAAGACAGTCTTCCAGTGTTTCATGCTTCAAAGATGCCCAAATTTTTTTAAGTGCCAAGTTGTTTTCTGTCCATTTTTTAATAAAAAGTTTAAAAGAAAAAAAAAGACATTTTCAGCACTGCTGTGCCAACACAGGGATATCCCCTCCATTGTATGGGACACAAAGACACACACCAACTGCGAGCAGGGGAAGCAGCCTTCTCTGCCAGCTATTTTTAGCCCCATTTCATCACGTTAAAGACCAAACTTAGGATAATAATGCAGAACAAACTTTAAAAAGGTGAATTTGGTGAAACAAATCTGTCCTTTTATGTATAAGTGCCTTAACAGTGAAATCCTATATATTCTTCTGAACTTAATCTCAAGGGACCTATATACTCTACAAAAAGCTTGTTAGCTGTTTCAAAAATACAGATTCATTCACCCTAAGACTGAACTGGTGGCCATGTTTAAAGGCTATTTCTCCCTTTTCAACTTCAAATCTTATCCACTTTTAAAACATCTGTTTTAGAGAGAGACTCATCCATTCTTTCTCACTGTATCTTTGCTAACTGTAACAGATTCCCCTCCCCCCACAAGTAAAAATACCCAGTTTTCAGCTCTTTACTCTCCATCAGCACTCTTGGGAAACCTTAATACTTTGAAAGTGACTCCCAACTCTACATTTTCAGCATATCATTCATTAGTTTTACTATTTTACTGTCTTGAGATTGCTTCAGTCTCTAACTTTTACCCTAAAATTTAATGTCCAAAACAAAGTCCACTATCCAATTTCTGAATTATTTTTTATAAGAAACCACTAGCACCATACCAAAATGTTGGAAGCATTTTCACTCCTCCGTCTGTACAGCTCTTTTGATGACCATGATGTAAAAATGTTGGTTCCTTAGAAAAACAAAATCCTAATCCAGACATAATGCCTCTTGGCCTAAAATACAATTTCTCCTCAATCATGTAAAACTATCCTCTCAGAAACACTGTTCTCAGTTGCTTCTTTGGGCTGTAAACATGTATCTACACAAACACAAATTGACCCTGAGCCTACTCAATAGTCTCCCTCTGTATTCCCATCAAGCTAACTTCCTAATTACATTTGTCCCTCACACCCGCCAATTCCAAAAGTCTTAAACACTTTATCGCCACCTGCTCTTTTCTTCCTAAAAGAGACTTTTCCAGATTTGGCTCAGACACTCCAATGAGTTCTGTATAGTCCAACATCAACATTTCTCTAATGAAAAATGTACAAATACATTTACATTTTTAAGATACCAAACATAGTATCTGACATATAATGGTTGATAAATATTGGTCCATTCCTCCTTTCCGACAGTTTTGTGCAATTTGTGTTTCATTGCCTCTGCCACCCATACAAAAGCATCTCAAAGGCAGGGACCCCAAATACTTGGTTGTTTCTTTGCTACCCAAATAAAACATTACCATGATTTTTAACCAATCTATGGTCAAAGCAACAAAAAGTCCTCAAGTTAGTAAGCAATTTGATGGAGTACAAATTATAGTTTCTTGATTTGCCCTCCTTTCCTCCCCCAAAAACAGCCTATGCAAGACTAGATTTCTCTTCTTCCTATCTTCGTGAAACATCGGATACATGACTTCCTCAAGGTCACAAAATAAGACAACAAATCCAGAGACATTTGTTTTTGATTCCACATCTAACATTATATCCACTGCTTAATATTTTCATGTCAGTACCCATTTAAAATAGACAGAATTTAAGGCTCCTTACAAAAGCATGACAAGAACAAGGTACCTAAAGAAAAACAAAGCAGCAGGAGAAGTTCCAGAGGAGAGCAAAGTGACCAAAGGGATTGAAGAAATTATTCTAAGACAGACAAAAAGAGTCAGGAAAGATGATGGTAAAGAGGAACAATCAAAATCTATAAAACCAGGAAAAGATAAACTCCAGCTTGTTCTAGAATTTTTCAAAACAAACTCTGGATGTGTCTTGGAACTTTAAAGAGGTTTGGGATAAATAAATGAATTGTTACATAATTCAGGGGGTGTAGAACTCATTACTTCAAAAGAGAAAAGTACAGGATGAAAACACTGTTTGAGAAAGTTTTAAATAAATTTAATCAAGATCCTGACTGGAGAAGTCAGCATAGATAACCCCAGGCTTACATTCATTCCCACAAAGCTTCTCTCAGCAGTGGCTTCAGAAACAGCGAACCCACACAGTTGTCTGGAGGAACCATCATTCTCATATAGTACTGCTTATGTTCTTTATATAAAATTCCACCCTACACTTAATGCTTAAGGTCTGTATAAATTTACAAAATGTTAACTACTTTCCTGCACCTTAATTTGGCACTCTGAGAAGATATCTAAAACACAAATCAAAGATTTTATAGACTTCACCTTTAAAATAAGGGAAGAGGGCCAGCCAGTGGCTTAGCAGTTAAGCGCAGTCGCTCCGCTACTGGCGGCCGGGGGTTCAGATCCGGGGCGCACACCGAGGCACCGCTTCTCCGGCCATGCTGAGGCGGCGTCCCACATACAGCAACTAGAAGGATGTGCAACTATGACATACAACTATCTACTGGGGCTTTGGCGGAAAAAAAGGAGGAGGATTGGCAACAGATGTTAGCTCAGAGCCGGTCTTCCTCAGTAAAAAAAAAAAGAGGAGGATTAGCATGGATGTTAGCTCAGGGCTGATCTTCCTCACAAAAATAAATAAATAAATAAAATAAAATAAGGGAAGAAAAAAATCGTTCTTCAAAGAATTAAATACGAAAAGTTTCTCCTCATTTAATAGAGAAGTATAGACAACACAAACAAGCAAAGCCTCAAGTCATTCGTGTCAAATAAAAAAGCGCTAGCAATTAGAACATATGCTACTCCAAAAAAAAAAAAGCATTTAGGAAAGGAAAAAATGTAACAACTTTTATAAACTAGTTAAAGTACTAAACGCTCTCCCCCAAAAGTTGTGATTCTTAAGAACTCAGAATTTCCTGAGTGATTAAAATCTGTTACAGTATCCTCCTGACCCACAGGAACTGGACCCCAAAAACGAGAAGGTAAAAAACTCTTGTACCAATAGGAAAATCTCTCAAGGAAGACTGTAGAAAAAAGAAAAGACTTTTACTTTCAGGGTGCACAGGGTAAAAGAGGTTCCCACTTGGGAAGCAAAATAAGATTTGCCCAGAAACAAGAACTACAGCGCTACTCACACCGGTGTACCAGGAAAAGGTATATTACAGAGATGTCCTTTGTGTGCACATATGTTCTGGCCTCCTCAATTTCCTTTTGCCAATTACTGGCAGAAAGGTGCAAGTGTCCACTCTAGAGAAAGACAGAACTCAGCGCTAAGAGAAACCTGTAAGCTTGCGTATTACACGTACAAAGAGCTAAAAGGTTCCAGAACACAGGACTACCTAATACCTCCTCCCCGCAGTGAGGTATTAGGGTACACCCTCTCATCCATACACTCCCAACACTCCCGGAAAACATCAGCAAAACTCCAGGAGGTCCCACCGGCATCCTCCCACTCGCTACCCCTCAATTCCCCCTCCCCGGCCACTCACACTTTACAGAAGAGCCGTGGCGCTGGGAAAGTGGGTTGGTTCCCTTCCTCCTTCGCACCGAGGCGGCAGCTGCGGAAGGCTCCGGCGAGTTAGTGAGGAAGAAGCGGTGCTGGTGTCGCTAAAGCAGACGGCCACTCGGGTCTCTTCCGCGCTGCCGGAGCAGAGGCGGCGGCGGCCCCGCTTACCTCCTTTTCCTCTTCCTGGGTCTCTTCAAGCTGTGTGTCCTGCCCGTCCTGGGTCACTTCTCCCGGGATAGTCAGGTTTGGGAGGCTCCGGATTTTATCTTTATAAAAGTTTCCTCTGGGCGGAGGCTGCGGCCGGCCCCCCGGGTCCCCCCCGGCCCCGCCGCCCTGGGGCGGGGGAGGGGGCTCTAAGAACTCCTCCCGGAGTCCAGCCGAGGAGTCGGGGGGCCGGCAACTGGCCAAGGGAGAAGACCCCCGAGGGGGCAGAGGGGAGGGGGAAGGGAAGGAAAGGACGGCGGCGCCGGTCCTGCTCTCCCCGCCGCCCCGGCCGCCGCTTCACATCGGGGTCCCCGCCCCCCCGGTCGGGGGGTGGCTGCTGAGCTTGGGGCCCCGGCTCATACACTCCGGGGCGAGATGCTACGGGCCCGGGAGGGTGGCCGAGGCGGCGGCGAGGTGGGGGACCCGGCCGGCTCCGCTCGGCGCCGCCCCCGCTCCCGGCTCCCGCATGTGTCGCTGCGGCTGGGCCCCCCTCCCTACACCTTGGGGGTCCCGAGCCCCGCGCCCCGGGACGAGATAGAAGCTCCGGCCCCTCCTCAGCGTCCCCTCACCGCGGAGCAGCTCACTAGTCCCGGCCCGAGTAGCCGCCTCCCTGCCCCCCAGCCGCCGGCTCGGGCTCAGGCTCGGGCTCCGGCGTGTGCAGCCGCCGCTGCCGGCCGGGAAGGTGAGGGGGGGAGAGGCGGGGTGGCGGCGGCTCCCGCTGGCCCAGCTTAGGGCGGAGGTCTTGGCGGCGGCCAGTGCACGGGGGCTAGGTCTCTCGGATGCTCCCTCGCTCTCACGCTCTTGGCGGCGGCGGCGGCGGCGGCGGCGGCGGCGGTAGCGCCCGGAGCTCAGCTCGCTGTCTCGCTCGCTCTGTGCGGGGCTCTCGCCTCACTCCAGAGAGAGGGGCGGGAGGAAAGCGGCGCAGACCGATGACGCAAGTCACCTAGCAACCGCTCTCCTCCCCCCTCCCTTGTCTTTCCGCTCGGAGGCTTCCTCCGCTGGCCTTTTTTTCTCTTTCCAATCACCCTGCCTTGGGCGACTCTGGCGCGCTGTGATGACGCTCAAAGGGAAGAGGAAGTCGGGGCTGGGCGAGCGGGTGGGTGCGACTGGGGCCGCGGGACTCGCCGCCGCTGCCGCCGCCTCTACGGCCGCGTCAGAACTGAAGAGAGGAAGGGGAGGAGCCGAGTGGAGCCTAAGCTGCCGCCTGATCTTACCCCTGACCCGAGGGCGGCGGAGAGAGCTTGCTCTTAGCGGTTTCCTTCAGGGCAGGTGGTGACTGCTCCTTTGGGAGCGAGGAGGAGGCCCAGGCCGCGCGGCCATGCTCGGGCGCACACCACCCGAAGGTGAGGCATTTGGCCCCAAATGGGCTTTCGAAAAGCCTGACTGAGCGAGAAGTTGTCCTACAGCCTGACCCTCTGCACCTGCTCCAGGGAGCGAGCACTCCACCCTTCTCGTGGTGTGGGGTGAGACCCAGCGCCCGATAACGTGTGGTCGAGCGGAGCAAATGTTTGATGAATGAATGAATGCCTCACGTGGCGCTCGCGGAGCTCAGAGGAGTTGATGGAAGTTGCAAGCGCTTTGTAAACTGCATAGCATTGTAAAGATTAGAGTTGTAATACATCTCTTCTTCCCCCCGCCCCCTCCCATGAAAGGAAATAGGGGTGCGGCTTGAGTACGGAGTCACAACCTGAGTCTTGAGTGAAAAAGGAGGGGAATTACCGGGGTGAGGGAAGGGAGCCATCCTCCCAGAGATTGTGGAAGGATTGTCGACTGTTTTTCAGGGGGAGAATTTAGTAGGGCCTCACTTTTAGGAATCGTTCTTGCTTGTTGTTTGAAGCTTTGGAGAGCTGACTTGGCTGTTAATCAGTGTCCGTTACCGTCATCAAGAAATTTTGGCCTGTGTTTCAGGTCTGACTCAAAGGCTATTTCCTTTCTAAAATAAATATTATTACTATTGTGCAGCTTTTCCTACAGATGTTATCCTGGAAGGTAAATTCAAGTAAAAACTCATGAAGTTGAAAGTGTAGTTCTCTAGGAAAATAAATTTTAGGGTAAAAAAACCAGAATCCTCAGAAATCTCTCTTGAACCTGTCGTGGTGAACAGTGTGAGAATGAGATGAAAGCAGCAACAATGATGAAAGGAAGCGGATTCCACCGTTCTGTCGCTGGACCCTGGCACACCCTACCTCCTCTAGAAGCAGCAATAATGGATATTACAAGTCTTTCCGCCTCAGGGAATAAGGAGCAAGTTTTTATAGAGAGATTTGGGAAGCTCAGAGTTTCTGCCGCAACTGCCACCGCCGCATGCAAACAGTAAACCAAGGAAACTTCTAACTGGGGAAATCCAGGGGCTCATTTTTATTAAAGTGCAGAAAAGTGCACAGAAAAAGTGATGGGAAGGTGGAGGGGGATGTTGCAGAAGCAAGAAGAGACTCACAAAGTGGCACCTGCCCACCTGCCCTTGATTCGAAGTTCCAAGAGCCAGGTTAACTATCCTGCTTAAGCTACCCTGGATTTAACTGTCTTTTCATGACCAATCCCCTGCCATGTCCTTCCAAATGAGATTCATAGGGAATCAGACCACTAAGTGATGGCCCAACATGGCTACAAAATAGATCTTTTTTGGTTTTGCCCCTCTTGCTAATTTCCTGGTGGAAATTGACAGAGTAAAACGCACAGATATAGCGGATTTTGTGAAGCCTGAGCACCTCAGATTTTAAATTCTATGGGCTTTGGATAAAAAGAGTGCAAACATCAGAGCACGGCAAACCAGCAGAGGATGCCTCCAGAAAGGTGGGTACCACGTGGGGTTTTTCAGCAGCCTGATCTGTTTTCGTTGTCAGTGGCTCCACCTTAGAACCTTAGTGCTGAGAGACAGAATGGCACTCAGGAGAGCCCTCAGCCACCTACTTACAAAGTAACAGCTGCACTGAGCTTACTGGGCAAGATCCACCCACCTCACCACCCAGCATGATAACTGGAGGAAACAGCTGGAACTGGTGACTGGAGAGGAGGAAGTTCATACATTTCCATGGTGGTCTACATCTCTTTAGTTCTTTCATTTCTTATTAATCCAGGGGAGAAAACGGTTCATTCAAAATTCCAAAAAAATCTGAAGTTTGAGGTAACAGAGTTCTTTCCCCGGTTCATCAATTTGTTTGTGATAAAGATTTGCATACTCTGTTAAAATATAACAAAGGGATATTTGCGTAGGGTTCTTTTCTCCTACGCTTGAAAGTGAGCTCTTATGAGAAACTGTTTAATGTTTTATTATCCCACATCAGTGGTTTTTACTGTCAAAGATTTCATAAGCTAAATTATCTGGCAAAATTTCTTTCTAGAAATGCTGTCTACAGTATTCAATTACTTTTAGCATTTTTATTGTGAAATATACATTAAAATGCATAAAGCAGTTATTCAGTATAATGAGTAATTATAAAAGAAACCTCAGTGTGACTCACCAGGTCAAGAAATAGAACATTGCCAGCACCCCGGAAGCCCCCCAGTGACCTTCCTGAACACAAGTCTTTCCCTCCCTTTTAGAGGTGACCATTATTCTAACTTTTGTGATAATCATTTCCTTGTTTTTCTCTATTGTTTTGTCACAAGCATGCATCCCTAAACAATATATTGTTTAGTTTTGCCCTTTATTTTGAACTTTATTAAATGGAACAACATAATTTGTAATCTGTTGTGCTTACTGCTTTTGCACAACATCGTTTTTAACCTGTACGTTGTTTGGGTTCATATAGCTGTAATCTGTTCATTTTAATTGCTGCATATTACAAATGTTCCATTGTAGCAATATGCCATAATTTATTTAACCATTCTATTGTTAATGGACATCTAGGTTGTTTCCAATTTGGGGCTGTTATAAACGCTGCTGTGAACATCCTTCATAGATTTTTTCCATCACATCTATAGTTCTGTATGGTATATACCTGGGAGTGGTTATGTGTGTCATAAACTTGAGTAAATAACACCATGCTGTTTTCTAAAGTGTTATGCTCACACTGACCATGTATGAATCCTGTTGTACCACACCCTCAACCACACTTGGTATTATCAGTCTTCAGTTTTGCCTGTCTGGTGGGTATGTAGTAGTATATCATTGTGGTTTTAAGTTGCATTTCCTTGATTACTGATGCTATTGAGGACCTTTTCATGTATCAGCTAGCCATTTGGGTTTCCTCTTTTGTGAAGTGTGTTATTATCTTTTTCATGCCTAATCTCTGAGATGCCCCATTTTCCGATATCTTTTTAGAGTACACATTTGAACAATATATTTCAGGTAAGGTAATGCTACCAAATGAGTTATATTTGGGACAAGTTCTTTCCAAAGTAAGAATAATGATAGTTTACCTAATTATCTTTTATGAATTTGATTATAAACTTCTTAAAAGTAAGACTATAAGACTATTTTTTATTTTTTTTTTGAGGAACATTAGCCCTGAGCTAACATCTGTTGCCAATCCTTTTTTTTTTTTCCTGAGGAAGATTGGCCTTGGGCTAACATCCGTGCCCATCTTCCTCTACTTTATATGGGACACTGCCACAGCATGGTTTGATAAGTGGTGTGTAGGTTCACACCCAGGATCCGAACCTGTGAACCCCAAGCTGCAAAAGCAGAGCACACAAACTTAAACCACTACACCACCAGGTGTAGTGAAGACTATTTTTTTATTTTTTTACCATCCAAAATAATGTCATGCTTTCAACTATTAAATTATTGCTGGAATCCCTCATAGTGGTTTTGGGTTTTATTGTGATTTAGTTTCCCTCAAATATGTAAAGACAATTTTTACTCTCTTGAATCTATGTAACTAAACTCTATTCTTTGCTGCTTTGTATTTTATAGCCAACTATGTAACAAAGTGTTTCCCCAGTACACTTTTTTTTTTTTTCATTTCCCAGGTTCGTTCATTTTATAAAAGTCACAATGGCTTTTTCTTTCCTCTCAAGTTCCTCCTAAAATACATGCTTGGTTTGGATTTTTTTTTTTATTTCATTAATATCAAATACATACCATCCATGTCACTACCTGGCAAATTTTCCCATCATATTCTATTTGACTGCTTTTATCATTTTCTTATCTGTCAGTTCTTTGTTTAGAGTCAGTGATATTTTAAAACTGGAGGAAGATGAGACCCAGAGAAATTAAGTGACTTACCCAGGGTCAAAGAGCAAATAAATAGGAAGCCTGGACTCCACCCCAAGTCTTCAAATAGAGTACATTTGCCATTATATCACACTGACTCAGTCTTCTGGAGCAGTGAGGTAAATTAATTCCCATGGTCTGTAGAATATTATTCACTTCCCCATGGCAAACCTCTTATCCTAACATTGAATAAGGTTACTTTATTTTACATCTAACAGCTTTAGAAGTAGATTAAGAGTGATATAAATAAAAATAAATAAAAATTTTAAAGATTAAATAGCAGTGCTAAAAAGGGATTACATGGAAACTTGTTTTAAAAAAATAAGGTTTCTCCACTCTCCACTTCATCCCTTATAGCCAATCTGTCACTAGGCCCCATTGCCTCTTCAAAGAATTACCATACTTCCTCAATATCTGAGAAAAGAGTTGCACAAAAGAACACAGTGGTTAGTAGTGTTGCATGATGCAGGAAAGGACCTTGGATTTGTGATCAGCTCCCTAATAATTTCATAATGCTATTAAAAATGTTGGAAGATATCAGAACTTAATGACATTTTTAAATACAAGAACAAATCAACCTAGAAAACTTAGCTGTTAGATGAGATTGCCCCTGTGTTGCCTTTATCATCATCTGAGTTTTCAAAATGATTGATTCTAAAAATGGATGATAGATGACTACTAGTTTTAATAGAAAATAAATACAATAACTGGATCACTTGTAATCTTTGATAAGTTAACCTTAAAGTTTCCGAAGAACCCTTCATTGGATTTTTGTCATAATAGTCACAACGTATTTTTATCTAATAAAATCTAGCTATTATTTTTAAAATAAAATATTGAGTAAAACAACCTTAAAGAAAATAACTTCATAAAAATATTAAGATAGGCTTAGATGTAACTTAACTCTGAAGAGCAAAGGCTTTAAAATGTCCTGGCTTGAAATTTAAAGTTGAGTTATTGAATTAACGACAAAGAGGGGGCTGGCCCTGTGGCGTAGTGGTTAAGTTCGTGCACTCAGCTTCGGCTGCCTGGGGTTTATGGGTTTGAATCCCGGGTGCGGACCTATGCATCCCTTATCAAGCCATGCTGTGGCAGCATGCCACATACAAAAATAGACGAGGATGGGCAGAGATGTTAGCTCAGCAAAAAGAGGAAGATTGGCAACAGATGTTAGCTCAGGGCCAATCTTCCTCACCAAAAAATTAAAAATAAAGAGTTACCAAAGGTACCAGATACATAAATATTATTTATATATTTTTTGTCTTAGCTTCCAGAAAGCAATGATACATAGAAAACATAAAAGGGTTAGAATATCTATTATAAGCATAGAATTTTCACATTTACTTTACCATTCAATGAACAAAAATGTACTTATCACCTACTGTTTCCTAGCACTCAACTAAGTGCTGGACACATAATGGTGAAAACAGACATTGTCCCAGTGTTTCCTAGCACTCGACTAAGTGCTGGATACATAATGGTGAAAACAGATATGGTCCCATTGTAAGCATGGGGCTTACAGTCTAGTGCCTAGTATGTGCCAGGCTTGACACTTGAGCCCAGTCACTACCATCAAAAACTGTTTCATCTATATTATTATCTGATGGTAAATGGGTGACTGCTTTTATTCTCTTGATGAGCAAATAAATGATCACATGCTAGAAATCTTCAATCCTATTATCGTTTTTCAGGTTTTCATTATGACAGCTTTTGAAAATATGGAAATGTTGAAAGAGTAGTATAATGTGTGTTCATACACTTTCCACCTAGACTCAGTCATTGTTAACATTTTGCTATATTTGCTTTATGTACTTTTTCTGAACCATTTGAAACTAAGTTGCAGGTGTCATGATGCTTCACTCCAAATACTTCAACAGGTATCACCTAAGAAAAAAGATATACCTACCCCAACCTTTAATCAGACCTAAGAAAATTAACCAAAATCTATATCTAAATCTAGTTCATATTTAAATTTTCCTAATTGTCCCAACAATATTTTTTCCAGCTTTATTGGGATATAACTGACAAATAACATTGCATAAATTTAAGATATACAACATGGTAATTTGATATACATACTTATTGTGAAATTATTACGACAATAAGGTTAGTTAACACATCCATCACCTCACATAGTTACTTTTTTTTTTTTTGATGTGGTGACAACATTTAAGATCTACTCTCTTAGCAAATTTCAAGTATAAAATACAATATTTTTTATAGCTTGTGCCCTCCCCCCAAACTGGATCTAGTCAAGGTTCACCCATTGCATTCTTCAATCATATTTAAGTATAAGTCCTTTTAGAGAAACTAAAAACTGGACTCTCCAATAATATTTGGAAGTAGTTGCTTTACATTATATCTTTCCTCTCTTTTGTAAAATGTTATATTTTAAGTCTACTAAGGGCATTATGTATTTTCAGTAAAGGATGATCTCCCTTCTTTCAGTAGCTTTTTCACTCACCTTTGACATCGCTTCATGCAGCTTTAGTAGTTGGGGGAGTCACTCACTGAGGTACTGAGCATTCCCCTTTTTTCTGAAAGTAACCTGTACGTTTTCTTAGACACCGTTTCCTTCCACCTTTGCCCACTATGCCTTCCCTGGAAGGCCCAATCTTTCTCCCAGCCAAAACCCTATTACCTCTTTCCCCTCTCCTTGAATTTGTCCTAACTTTGTAGGAACCCTTTCAAGAGCCTCTAACTTCACAGTTCTTATCTTCTCTTATTCTCTGCCCAACTTTCAGGCTACCACAAGCTCTGCTTAGCTCTACCAGAATCTGCACCTGATTTCCTTTACCAAAAACCTGTCACTAGGAATCCTTTGCATCAGAATCCACCACCACCGCAACCTGCCACCACTAGTGTGTACTTAGCTGATTCCAAAGGAAGGAAAGATCATAACATTTGTCAGGAACCTAGAATGTGCAGTTATTTCATCTAATCTTTACAAAACCCTGCAAAGTAGGTGCAAGATGCCCACATTCCTTTTCCTCTTCCTGGCCACAGAAGACGACTGTTTCCCAGCCACCTTTGTAGTTAGGCTGGGCCCCTGTGATTAGTCTGGGCGGTAGAATGTGGGCAGAAGTAATGTGTGTCACTCCCAGGCTTGATCTCTAAAGTCTCCCATGAGATAATCAGCTTGCCATTTCTCCCATCTACAATGCTTAGAAGCAAAAGATGTTAAGATATTGGATCACATGCTAGGAGTCCACATTCCTTAGTTGCTGCTTGGAAGAGTGCTATCTGACCTCAATCAGACAGTGAACTGAGCAAAATATAAAGTTGTGTCAAATTGCTGAGTTTAATACTAAGTTTGCATTTAGAAACATAAAAAATAGCAAGTCATTTTGTCAGTATAGGAGTCTGGTGGGGTTGGGTTATATAAAATAACCAAATAAAATTGGTTATTATATGCCATGAAAAGTTCAGAGCCAGCTCTCACCACTGTGGCTGGCATTCTTAAATTATTTCCATGCCTTGCACCACAGTGGACACTACTATTTCATTTCATTAATATAAGACCATTCTGTATAGCGGCATTTTAGGTTGAGAAGTAACAAAGGGTTATTATAGCATAAGAACAAACTTATAGCACAGGAAGCAGCTTCAGAATCAACGTGAGGTATAACTTTTCCAAAAACAGTTGGCCAATTGCAACCTTAGAGAATTTCTCACTGTATCTTTCCTTAGGTCTCTTCCAATCACCCTATATTTGCTACTCTAACCCCCATACCCTCCTCATATCTCTCCAGCACAATCTCCTTACGTACAAGTTTCCTTTTACTTTACTGAGTGGGCAAGTCAACTCTCTTGGGTCTCCACCTTTTACAAAAAAGCCCATCAAACTCATCAATAATGTATACAGATGCAAATAACAGGAAACCCAAGTGTCATAAACATGTAGAGGGTTCTCTGTTTCTCTTAATAAAAAATCCACTAGTAGGGAGTCCCAGGTTGGCACGGTAGCTCAGTAATGCCATCAAGTACCCAGGCTATTTTTCTTTCTTTGCCATCCTTATTGCCATCCATGTCACGTTGACTTTTATCATCAAGCCTGTTGCCTATGAATCACAAATAGGCTGCTGTTCCTCAGGAGTCACATCCAAATTGCAGACTGGAAGGAAGAGGAAAGGGTGGTGCCCATATGAGGAAAAGCTGATTCTTCTCCCAACATTTCCAGCACACTTCTGTTTATGTCTCATTGAGAGAGTGGGGCCTTGGGGCCACGCCTAGATCTAAAGAAGACTGAGAAATAATTTAGCTGGGCATTGTTGCCCAAAGTGAGGTTTAAGGAAAGTGGGAAGAGTAGATAAAGAGTAGGAAATTAGCAGTGTCTGACACATTTTCTCTTAGTCTGTTCTGATTGCTATAACAAAACACCATAGACTGGGTGCCTTATAAACAGCAGAAATTTATTTCCCAGAGTTCTGGAGGCTGAAATCCAAGGTCAGGGTGTCAGCACAGTCAAGTTCTGGTGAGAGCCCTCTTCCTGTTGTAGACTGCAGACTTCCTGTTGTATCCTCACACGATGGAGAGTAGAGAGCAGCAACCTCTCTCCTAACTCTTATAAGGGCACTTATTCCATTCATGACCTAATGACCTCATCTAATCCTAATTCCCTCCCAAAGGCTTCACCTCTTAGTACCGTCACACAGGGAATGGGGGTTTAGGATTTCAAGAAATAAACATTCAGCCCATAACACCCTTAAAGATGTTTTTCTTAAAAGAACTATCTATCCCAGAGATGAAATGCCACTATCTAAACCCCAAAAATAGCTACCATGGGTTTTTGTTTTAAATACCAGTTTTCCCCAATGCTTTGCATACAAATATCAGTAATATGTAGAATCCTCTTTTTTGCTTCTTATAGCTTAAAAATTCCAGCAATTTAATTTCAGGAGCATTTGTGTGTGTGTGTGTGTGTGTGTGTATGAGGAAGATTAGGCCTGAGCTAACAACGTTGCCAATCCTCCTCTTTTTCTCGAGGAAGATTGGCCCTGGGCTAACATCCGTGCCCATCTTCCTCTATTTTATATGTGGGATGCCTGCCACAGTATGGCTTGATGAGTAGTGTGTATGTCCGTGCCCGGGATCTGAACCTGTGAACCCCGGGCTGCCGAAGCAGAGTATGTGAACTTAAGCCACTACACCACCATGCTGCCCCACAGGAGCATTTTTTAATAAATGAATTTGTGATCTCCAGATGGTGGCTTCTAGTCTCTTACGTCATAATTGCAAAACACATCTTATTAGTGACATTTTAAGCTCTTTTTTGAGACCCATGTGTAAGAATGATTAAATATTCATTCTCTTTCAAAACCACAAATACATATTCTTTTTGTTTATTTTAAAACAATCTGAAACTTACAGAAGAGTTGCAAGTTCAGTATAAACTTGCACAAACTTTTTGTGTGTGTGTATGAGGAAGACTAGCCCTGAGCTAACATCCAATGCCAATCATCCTCTTTTTGCTGAGAAAGATTGGCCCTGGGCTAACATCCGTGCCCATCTTCCTCTACTTTATATGGGATGCTGCCAAAGCATGGCTTGACAAGCGGTGCGTCGGTGCGCGCCCAGGATCCAAACCTGCGAACCAGGGCCAGCCGAAGCAGAGCGCACGCTCTTAACTGCTGTGCCACCAGGCCAGCCCCTAAGAACTTTTTTTATCTTGAACCATTTGAGAGTTGTCAACCTGATGCCCTATCATCTCCAAATCCTTAAGGGGGTGTATAGAGGACATTCTCCCACATAATCACAACACAACCATCAAAATCAGGAAATTAACATTGATAATTCATACTACCTAATCCTGAGACCTCCGTTAAATTTCACCAATTGTTCCAATAATATCCTTCATAGCAAATAAAGAACACGCTTCAGAATGTGTGTGCATTTGTCACATCTCTTTAGTTTCCTTTAGTCTGAAATGTTTCCTCAATCTTTCTTTGACTTTCATGACCTACTTTTGAAGATCACAGCTAGTTAGTTTGTGAAATATCCCTCAATTTGGGCATGTTTGTGTTTAGCAGGAATATCACCAAAGTGATGCTGCATTCTTATTTCGTCTCATCAGGAGACGCTCAATTTCAGTTTGTCTTATTACTGATGATGTTTACTTTAATCATTTGATTTAAATGGTGTCTGCCAAGCTTCTCCAATGAAGTAACTCCACGAAGTTGCTATTTTTCCTGTTTGGAATTAATAAGTATTCATTTTGTGAGGAGTTACTTTAGATATAAATAAATATCCTATTCCTCATCAAACTTTCATTTTACTCTTTTATTTATATCAGTATGGGCTCATAGTTTCCTTTTTTTTTAATGGATTATAATTTGTTTCTATTATCATTTATTTTGATACTTAAATTGTCCCATATTTGGCCAGTGAGAACCCCTTCAAATTGGCTTCTATGTCATTTTGTCCCATCATTCTTTGAGTATTTTCTTTTTTTCTAACACAACAAAATGTTCTAGATTAATGTTGTACTTTCCCTGCCCCAGTGTTGGAACTGGCCATTTCTCCAAGGAATAGGGTTACCAAATAAAATATAGGTTAATCAGTTAAATTTGAATTTCAGATAAATAATGAATAAATATTTAGTGTAGGTATGTCTGATGCAATAATTTCTTATTTGCTAAATATTTACTGTGTTTTTATATGCTGAATCTGGCAACTTACCGAGGAGCCCTGGTTCCTTTAAGTGGAGAATGGTATTTAGAAGCCACAATCTGGGTAGGTCTGCTGGCTGCAATTTGAGTTCATAGCTCTCAGGCTCTCTTGATGGACAGAGCTGGGGAACATGTATACACACATACATCACATATTTACATCTATATTTATATATCAATATCGATGCCACATAGGTATAGATACATTGCAATCTATGAGTTCATATTGACAACTTCTAATTCCAATCCAACACCTGAGGGTTTATTCTAGTTTTCTCCCTTTCCATATTTATGACTTCATTCTCCTAGAGTGAGAAACCTGGCTTGCACTATCCTTAATATATTCACTCATTTGATCAACCCCTTGGTATATAACCAAACTCGCGTTGCTGCCACAGCCCTGTCGCCTGTGAGAGTGTTCTCCTCTGCCTGCTTGTGCTTGGACCCTTGTGCCAAGCCATCGCCACAGGTAGACACCCTCTTCACCCGATGTGGGCTCTGACACCTCACCCCAGGCCACCCCATAGTGTGGATGCCCTCTTCACCTTGCTTGGGATCTGGCCCCCCATGGCATGCCACCCCTCTGCCCGGATCCTCTCCTTTCCCAGTCCAGGCTTTACGACCACACGCCAGGTCACCCTCCATGTGGAAGGCCTCCTCAGCCTGCTCAGAATCTGACCCCATGCTGGTCCTTCCCCGTGTGTGTACACCCTCCTCACCTTGCTCAAAGCATGAAAGCTTCAGATTTAAGTGACACTTAAGTATGGAATATTATATTATTCTTTTTACTCATAACACAAGCTGAGGTTTTCAATGTAAAAGAGGCTTTGACAGAGGCAACTGGAAAAATAGTTACTCAGAGATATTTTTATTCATTTACGTTGAGCTGATACTAACCATTACTTATTGTCTCATAATAAAAACCCAAGAAAAGTCAAAATTAGAAATGTAGACTACTGTTTAAAAAACTGTTTGTCTCCACTTCCTCTCAAAACTCCCTAAAATAACAGTAGAGGAGTAAAAAGTCATAAAAAGTACAAAGAGAACAGGAGATGAAATGACAGTAAAAAAGAGATGTCAGGAAATTCTAGAAGATAGAAAGTAGGTGGGTAAGGAATAACTAACTTAGAGAAAATGAAGCTAAAACACAAGATTCTGCAGCAGAGTGTCCAGCAACGACCAGCCAATCCCTGATGGGGAACCCCAGAAAATGTCCAAAATTGAAGTCACTAGTTGCTTCTAAAGGCATGGGTGCAGGGTAAAGCAGAAAATAGGCTTTTTCTTAAGTATGAGCGGACAGCCAAGGATCACCAGACATTTGAGGAAAGTCTAATAGGAAAGCAAAAAAGAAAATTAACCTGGAGAAAACTGAGACAATATGGAAGAAGAAGAGAATCAAAGATTGTGATAAAACTTTATTAAGATGTAGGACATGTGATAGTGGGGGGGTGCGTGCGCGCGCATGTTGAGATAATTAAAGACTCATTTTAATAATAGGAACTTAAGAGATGACGTCTTGGTTTGAAAAATCATGACATATCTGTATCCCCATGTTGTTTAGATACAAATACTAAAGGGAAAAACCACCTAAAGAGTTGAAAGTGGTTGCCTGTAGGGAATCCACATTAGATCAGGGGAAAGGCAGATGACTGTTGTTGTTTTTTACAAGCCCATATGTTATTTTGATAAAAATAAGAATTTAATTTAAAAATTAAGTTTGTACAGATTGAAACATCTTAATATAGCACAACTTGAAAAGAAGCAGGCTGTAGTGGAAAGAACCAGAACTTGACATCTAGATTCAATTCAGTGGGCAACTCTGCCCTTTTACTGCTGATATAAGTCTGTACAGGTCTTAAACCTTGAGACTCAGTTTACACATTTATAACTTGAGGATAATCATACTTGCCCTACTGTGTTAGTTTGCTAGGGCTGCCATAACAAAATACCATGGACCAAGCGGCTTAAACACCAGAAATTTATTTCTTGTAGTCTGGAGATTGAAAGTCCAAGCTCAAGCTGTCAGCAGGTTTGGTTTCTCTTGAGGCCTCTCTCTTTCCCTTGCAGACAGCTGCCTTCTTGCTGTGTCCTCACATGGCCTTTCCTCTGTGGGAGCTGATCCCTATGGTCTCCTCCTCTTCTTAAAAGGACACTAGTCATCTTGGATTAGGGCCCCACCCTAACGGCCTCATTTTAACTTAATCACCTTTTTAAAGACCTTATCTCCAAATGCAGTTACATTCTGAGGTACTGGAGGTTGGGATTTCAACGTCTGAATGTGGGGGGAACATAATTCAACCCATTATACCTACCTACTACATTCATTCATTTGCTAAGATTTATTGGGGCTCCTTCCATGTTCCAACCTGTGCTAGGCACTGAGGATTTAAAGAGAGGATCAAATGAGATAATGGTATTTTAAAACTAACTTAAAATATTTTTTAAAAATTAAGGTGTACTGAAGGTGAGACCTGAAACTATAGAGCTCCTAGAAGAAAATATAGGCAATACATTGTTTGACATTGGTCATAAAGGAATCTTTTCAGGTGCCATGTCTACTCAGACAAGGGAAACTAAAGAAAAAATAAGCAAGTGGGACTTCATCAAAGAGCTTCTACAAGGCAAATGAAACCAGGATCAAAATGAATAGGGAACCCACCAGCTGGGAAAAAATATTTGCAAAACATATATCTGACAAGGGGTTAATCTCCATAATATATAAAGAACTCACACAACTGAATAACAAAAAAACAAACAACCCAATCAAAAAATGGGCAGAGGAAATGAACAGGCACTTCTCCAAAGAAGATATACACATGGCCAATAGGCATATGAAAAGATGTTCAACATCAGTAATCATCAGGGAAATGCAAATCAAAACAACACTAAGATATCACCGTACACCTGTTCCAGTGGCTATAATCACCGAGACGAAAAACAACAAATGTTGGAGAGGATGTGGAGAAATGGGAACCCTCATTCACTGCTGGTGGGAATGCAAACTGGTGCAGCCTCTATGGAAAACAGTATGGAGATTCCTCAAAAAATTAAAAATAGAAATACCTTATGATCCAGCTATCCCACTACTGGGTATCTACCCAACGAACCTGAAATCAGCAATCCAAAGAGGCTTATGCACCCCTATGTTCATCACAGCATTATTCACCATAGCCAAGACATGGAAGCAACCCAAGTGTCCCTCGACTGATGATTGGATAAAGAAGATGTGGTATATATATACCATGGACTACTACTCAGCCATAGAGAAAGACAAAATCATCCCATTTGCAACAACACGGATGGACCTGGAGGGTATTATGTTAAGTGAAATAAGCCAGAAAGAAAAAGACAAACACTGCATGATTTCACTCATATGTGGAAGATAAACCAACACATGCACAGATAGAACAGTTTGGTGGTTACCAGGGGCTGGGGTAGGGGGTGGGCACAAGGGGTGGAGGGATGCACTTATATGGTGACTGATAAACAATAATGTATAACAAAAATTTCACAATGTTATAAACTATTATGACATCAATAAAAATGAAAAAAAAATTAAAGTGTAGCCCACTCAACATAATGCTTTGCTTGCAGGAAATAATTAACTTGAATGAAGTCAAATGAGGAAGATAGAAAATTTCTGAAAGGGAAAAAATAGAAAGCATGGGCAAATTTATTAAACAGCAACTATTATATCTTAAGAACCTGATATGTGCCAGGCATTGACTATAAGATTTATGTAAATGATCTCATTTAATCTGAACTACTACCCTGCTGGATAGATATTGTCAAAATCATTTTACCAGTGAGAAACCTAACACTCAGAGACTCAGTAACTTCCCTAAGATTGTACAGCCAATATGTGACTTGAATTTGGATCTGATGCCAAAGCCCAATACCCATGTTCCTTTCACTACACTCCACTGTGAGTCACAACCAACGAGGAATTATGGTTAGGCTTTATTTCTTTAAATTATTTTTTTAAATATTGAATACATTCAAAAAGTATAATTTATGTGTATACAGAATAACAATAAAATGAACACCTGTGTACTCACCACCTGGATTTAGAAAGATAATATTACCAATACCTTAGGAGTCCTGTTATATACCTCCCTCCATTCCTATTCGTTTCCCTCTTCCTCCCAGAATGATTATTCTAGTTTTGTGTTTACTAACCTGTCTCACACACACACACACACACACACACACACACACACACACTCATACACACACATTTTCATTCTGCGTGTTTTTAAAATCTAAATAATTCACGTATTCTTCTGGGACTCACTTTTCCCCCCATCAACATTAGGTCCCTAAGATTATTCAGGTTGACGTATGTTATCATAATTACATCCCCGTTGCCCCTGATGATCTACTGCTGCCAGCCTGGCCTCTAGAATCCTGTTATTCCCATAGACTCTGGGGCATCTCTGACCATCAATCTTGATCAAGAAGACAAGCAATTCTGAGCTTCTCAGAATGTACTAGCACATTCCTTATCACTTTAGTAAAAGGAGTGTCCTCTGAGCCCTCCCAAGGAACATTGTTAGCTGGTGGGTTCTCTAGTATTACACAATAAATGCATTCTTAATTCTAACCTGTTTGAATTTTTTTACCCCTTCCTCATCTTTCTTCTGAGAAATTCTAGTATCTCCATCTCATCGTTGTTTTCAAGTTTCAAGGAGCCATTCTTGCAATGTACTAGGTACAGTTCCACCAGGATACTAAGTCTTGCATCACTGGATAATGCACCCATATTAATAAACTCTCCCCTCTCCTGCTTTATAGTCAGTCCTCCCTGATCCAGCACCTTTAAGATGCATTTCCAGGCAAATTCTCCCAGCTTGTACTGGTACATATTTGCCAGGTTCTGCAGTGCTTTTGGTGAATAATCCCTTTCTTCACATACCAGTATTTCTCTGCTTGGCTCGTAATAAGACTTCTAATTATTTTCTAAAAGCAATAAAGAGAGGCAAGGAAAGATCTTACGGACAAGCATCATCTTGCAAATCTTGCAAGGCATCTGCCCTAGGTAAGGCTTTGCACAATCTCCAGGCAATTGGAGACTGGTTTCCTCTAGCAAGAGGAAGAGCTCCAGAGAATTCTGGCTCAGAATATTCAGAGGAATCTGGGGAGCTAAATCCTCAATCCCATCTACCCAACATCCTCATCAGAGCTCCCAGGGCTTTTCTCCTTCCCTTTCAGGTGCCTAACTTCAGCATAAGAAACCTTCTGGGCTGTGAATTCAACCTCCTTTTTAGTTCTGCTGTACTTAAGATCAAATCTGAGCTCTTATTTTTCAGCTCACTCTACCCTCTGTCTACAGGAGATGAGACCCTCTTTAAAAGATACCATGGAACATTTCTGGCTTTCTTTCAACCTATGCTCTAAATTAATGGTTTCCTGACCTGAGCCTGTTATGGTCTTTCTTCATGGCTCCTCTAGAAGTTAATAGCAACCAACCAACTCCAACATTCTAATAATTACTGTTGCCCCCCGAATCTTTCAGTGCCGAGAGCTACTCCATATGCCAGGGCATTTTCTTGCACCTGCATATCATCCCAATTCATCACAGGTAAGACTCTTAGACATAGTTTTGCTCCAGCATGCCAGAGATTATCACAAGCCCCACTCACAAACAGTGACAGGGTCTTTGTTACCATCTGACCAGCAAGTGATCCAATTCTAGAATCCCATGCTGAGGGTCTCCTTCCTTGCATCACTTTCAGGACCTACTGAGTTAGGCTGGGTTCCTCCAAAACTAAGGATTTCAGTGAAAGTGGTATGTTTGAAATACAAAATGTGAAGTACTGGTAGAGGAGTGGAGAAGTGAGACAGTAGAGGGAAGGAAACAATACGGAGCACTTTAATGAGCAGGGTACTACGGAGGACAGCTGGGGCTCACTCCTGCCGGGAATCTCTGGGAAACATGTGGTTTCAAAGCTGTCCCACCCAAGGCGGCAGGGAAGCTGAGATGCTTGTCCTTCAACTCCCATGTGCCATTGGCTGAGGGCTGTTCCCCAAGCATGGGCCTGCCCCACATGCAGATAGAGAGAAGCCCTCAGGCCATAGGAAGGGAGTCATAAGTGTTTCCAGTAAGGTTGGCTTGTACTGGATCACTCCAGAGTGCCTAGGGGATGTGGGCAGGGCACCATGGCTGTCAGCTACACCTTCCTTGATTTCCTATCTATAATAACACACACTCTATTAGCACCCTTTTTTCTTCCACTGCTTTATTTTTCTTCACAGTGGTGTTTCTACCTGACATTCTATTATATTTATATTTATTTATTTATAGTCTCCCCCACACATACACTAGAATAAAGGCCAGAGATTTCATCCGATTTATTCACTACTATCTGCTGCGAGCCTAGATCAGTGCCTAAAACATGGCAAGGGCACAATAAATATTTTTGAATAAAGGAGTGAATAAAAAAAGTAATATTTGCAATATGGCTTAAAAACACTTAGCCTCTTTGGTTAGGAAGTTAGGAAGGAGAAAGAGGTTAGGGTTCAGAAAAGGGGCTCATTGAGCAGAGCCATGAAGGATGAGTGTGATTTGTCAAGGAAAACAAACATGGGAAAGTCATTCCATTCAAAAACTTTTCAGTCTCAGTTGATCAAGAAAGAAACCAGCTAATTCATTGAGAAAGAATTATCAAATTTTTAAAAATCAATGCTTTTAAAAAAATCTAATGAAGTAATCAATTCAGGCAAGGATTATCAATGGATGCTAAAACTGTTAGGAGAAGGTTAATGGCAGACAAGATATTGCCTTGTTGCTAATATAGAGGCCACACATCACTTGCTAACTTCAAAGGAAAAGAATATGTACTTTCATAGAGAAGAGATCTGGCAATCACCACCTTAACCAAATGATCAAATTTAGCGTCACACAGTGGAACAGTCTATTTACCTCCCCATGTGATGCAACATGAAATACACAGCATGACTTATAAAGTATTCTTGCCAAAAGTAAATCAAGCCTTAAAATTTAACTTCCAAAGCATTAGGTATAAGTTAAAAACCACCACGAGGAAATACTCAGAGAAGTCTTTTTTTGTCTGGCTTTTTCACTTAACATAATTTTTTAATAGACTATGTTTTAGAGCAGTTTTAGGTTCAGAGCAAAATTGAGAGGGAGGTATAGAGATTTCCTATATTTCCTATATGTGTGTGCCCCAACACATACATAGCCTCCCCTATTATCACATCCCCCATCAGAGTAGTACATTGTTACAATTGATGGATCTACAGTGACATATCATAATCACTCAAAGTCCATAGATTACATCAGGGTTCACTCTTGGTGTTGTACATTCTATGGGTTTAGACAAATGTATCCTGACATGTATCCACCATTAGAATATCACACAGAATCGTTTCACTGCCCTAAAAGTCCTCTATGCTCCACCTATTCATCCCTCTCTCCCCCACAACCCCTGAGAACCACTGATCTTTTTACTGTCTCCATAGTTCTACCATTTCCAGAATGTCTTATAGTTGGAATCATACAGTGTGTAGCCTTTTCAGATTGGCTTCTTTCACTCGGTAATGTGCATTTAAGGTTCCTCCATGTCTTTTTATGGCTTGATAGCTCATTTCTTTTTACTGCTAAAGAATAATTAATTGTCTGGATGGACCACAGTTTATTTATCCATTCACCTACTGAAGGACATCTTGGTTGCTTTCAGGTTTTGGCAGTATGAATAAAGCTGCTATAAACATCCATGTGCAGGTTTTTTGTGTGAATAAAAGTTTTCAACTCCTTTGGGTAAATACCAAGGAACACAATTGCTGGATCATATGGCAAGGGTATATTTCGTGTAAGAAACCACCAAACTGTCTTCCAAAGTGGCTGTACCATTTTGCATTTGAACCAGCAATAATTGAGAGTTCCTGTTTCTCCACATCCTCACCAGCATATGGTGTTGTCAGTGTACCAGATTTTGGGCATTCCAATAGCTGCGTAGTGGTATCCCACTGTTGTTTTAATTGGCGTTCCCCTGATGACACATGATGTGGAGCATCTTTTCATATGCTTAGTTGCCACCTGTATATCTTTTTTTGTGAGGAAGATCAGCCCTGTGCTAACATCTGCCAATCCTCCTCTTTTTTTTGCTGAGGAAGACTGGCCCTGGGCTAACATCCGTGCCCATCTTCCTCCACTTTATATGGGACACCGCCACAGCATGGCTTGCCAAGCGGTGTGTTGGTGCGCACCTGGGATCCGAACCGGCGAACCCCGGGCCACCGCAGCGGAGCACGTGCAGCCAACTGCTTGCGCCACTGGGCCAGCCCCTGTATATCTTTTTTGATGAGGTATCTATTAAGGTCTTTGGACCATTTTTTAATCGGGTTGTTTGTTTTCTTATTGCTGAGTTTCATGAGTCCTTTAGCAGATATGTCTTTTGCAAATATTTTCTCCCTGTCTGTGGCTTGTCTTCTCATGCTCTTGACATCATATGTTGCAGAGTAGAAGTTTTTAATTTTGATGGAGTTCAGGTTATCATTTATATGCTTGATCGATTATGCCTTTGGGGTTATATCTAAAAAGTCATCACCATACCCAAGGTTATCTAGGTTTTCTCCTGCATAGTTGAGAGTTTTTTTTCCACTCTTGTATCAACAATTTGGTTTTTTTTTCATTGCTGAGTTCCATTGTGTGTATATACCACAATTTGTTTATCTATTTGCCTGTTGATGGGTATTTGAGATTTGAGTTGTTTCCAGTTTTTGGCTATTACACTAAAGCTACTATGAACATTTGTGAACAAGTTTTTATTTGGACATATGCTTCATTTATCTTAGGTCAATATCTAAGGGTTGAATGGCTGAATCCTTTGGTTGGCATATGTTTAACATTTTAAGAAATGGTTCAACTGTTTTCCGAAGTGGGTATATCATTTAATATTCCCACTAGCAGTACATGAGAGTTCCAGTTGCTCCACATCCTCCCCAATAGTTGGTCTCATCAATCTTTTTAATCTAATCCATTCTATTGGGTGTGTAGTGGTATCTCATTGTGGTTTTAATTTGCATTTTAATTTTTATGAAGTCCAATTTATTGATTTTTTTTTCTTTTAGAATTCATGCTTTTTGTGTTGTATTTAGGAAATCTTTGCTAAACCCAAGGTCATTACAATTTCCTCCTCTGTCTTCTTTTAGAAATTTTATAGTTTTAGCTCTCTTACAATGAAGTCTGTGTTCAAATTTAAGTTAATTTTTATATATGATGTGAGGTGAAGGTCAAGATTCATTATTGCTTTGGGTTAAGATATATGCTTATTCTAAATCAGGTGTGGGGTGATGACATTGTAGAGAGGATATCAGTGAGAGATTTAAAAGTAGGAAAAAGATTTGATAATTTATTATAGTATAGATTTTCCAGGAGGGTCCCAATTTTTAATTTTCAGTCCTTCCCCCTCCTTCCCAACTTTTATTATTAAAAAAAGTTCAAACATACAGGGAAGTTGAAAAGAACTTTTGTAAACTCCTACATACCTACCATGTAGATTCAACAGTTGTTAAAGTGTTTCCATATTGCTTTAGTTAATTATCTTTCTGAACCACTTGAATGTAAATTGCAGAAACCATGACACTTTTCACCTAAATGCTTCAACATACAATGTTAGGATATTCTCCTACATAAAAATAATACCATTTCACATCGGAAAATTACCAATTATTCCCTATTGTCATGTGATATCTCGTCCTATTCAAATTTTCCCTAGTGTTGTCACTAATGTTTTCAAACCAGCATCCAATCAAGTTTCATCCATTGCATTTGGTCGTCCTGTCTCTTTAGTCTCTTTTAATCTACAACATTCCTCCACCCTTTTAAAATGCGTCTTGTAGAATGTACCATATTGAGTACATATTGCGTAACTCCATTTATGTAAAATTCTGAAAAATGCACACTAATCCATGGTGATGGAAAGCAGATCAATGGTTACCTGAGGATGGGAGCAGAAGATGAGAGAAAAGAGGGATGGATTGCAAAGGGCTCTGAGGAAATTTTGGGGGTGATGATATCTGCCTTATTTGATTGTGGTGATACTTTCACAGTTGCATACATATGTAAAAACTGATAAACTGTACATTTTAAATATGCACATTTATTGTGCTTCAATTACAACTCAACAAAGCTTTAAACCGTTGGAGGGGGGAAGAATGTACTAGTGAAAATAATAGTGGGCCGCCCCTGTGGCTTAGAGGTTAAGTGCGCGCGCTCCGCTACTGGTGGCCCGGGTTTGGATCCGGGGCGCACACCGAGGCACCGCTTCTCCAGCCGTGCTGAGGCCGCGTCCCACATACAGCAACAAGAAGGATGTGCAACTATGACATACAACTATCTACTGGGGCTTTGGGGAAAAAAAAAAGGAGGAGGATTGGCAATAGATGTTAGCTCAGAGCCGGTCTTCCTCAGCAAAAAGAGGAGGATTAGCATGGATATTAGCTCAGGGCTGATCTTCCTCACAAAAAAAAAAAAGAAAATAACAGCACAGAAGATTTTGCATTGGGACTGTCCTGGAAAACCTAGGCTGCATGAGAATTGTGTTTATCATCAATCACCAAGTCTTTATTCTACTCACTTCTAAATTTCTCTCTGATATCCTATTTTCACTCACATCACTTTACACTGGATTTAGAGGAGGTGTATGTCTTAAACAATAGCAAAAATACATTCTAAGTTTTAAACTACTTCTAGGAAAGTGCTTGAAAATAATTTAAGAAAACATTTAAAATACGTTTTAAAGATTCAATGCAATCCCAATCAGAATCCCAAGGACATTCTTCACAGAAATAGAACAAAGAATACTAACATTCATATGGGACAAGAAAAGACCCCATATAGCTAAAGCAATCCTGAAAAAGAAGAACGAGGCTGGAGGCATCACAATCCCTGACTTCAAAACATACTACAAAGTGATAGTAGTTAAAACAGCATGGTACTGGTACAAAAACAGACACACAAATCAATGGAACAGAAATGAAAGTCCAGAAATAAAACCTCATATCTATGGGCAGGTAATCTTTGACAAAGAAGCTAAGGACACACAGTGGAGAAAGGAAAGTCTCTTCAATAAATGGTGCTGGAAAAACTGGAGAGCCACTCGCAAAAGAATGCAAGTAGACCACCTTCTTTCGCCATACACAAAAATTAACTCAAAATGGATCAAAGACCTGAAGGTGAAATCTGAAACTATAAAACTCCTGGAGGAAAATATAGGTAGTACACTACTCACCACCAGCCATAAAGGAATCTTCTTGAATTCCATGTCTACTCAGACAAGGGAAACAAAAAAAAAAATAAACAAGTGGGACTTCATCAGATTAAAGAGCTTCTACAAGGCAAATGAAACCAGGATCAAAATGAATAGGGAACCCACCAGCTGGGAAAAAATATTTGCAAACCGTATATCTGACAAGGGATTAATCTCCATAATATATAAAGAACTCACACAACTGAATAACAAAAAAAAAAACAACCCAATCAAAAAATGGGCAGAGGAAATGAACAGGCACTTCTCCAAAGAAGATATACACATGGCCAATAGGCACATGAAAAGATGCTCAACGTCACTAGTCATCAGGGAAATGCAAATCAAAACCACAATGAGATATCACCTTACACCCTTTAGAATGGCTATAATCACCAAGACAAAAAGCAACAAATGCTGGAGAGTCTGTGGAGAAATGGGAACCCTAACCCACTGCTGGGGGGAATGCAAACTGGTGCAGCCTCTATGGAAAACAGTATGGAGATTCCTCAAAAAATTAAAAATAGAAATACCTTATGATCCAGCTATCCCACTACTGGGTATCTACCCAACGAACCTGAAATAAACAATCCAAAGAGGCTTATGCAACCCTATGTTCATCGCAGCATTATTCACCATAGCCAAGACATGGAAGCAACCCAAGGGTCCCTCGACTGATGATTGGATAAAGAAGATGTGGTATATATATACCATGGACTACTACTCAGCCATAGAGAAAGACAAAATCATCCCATTTGCAACAACATGGATGGACCTGGAGGGTATTATGTTAAGTGAAATAAGCCAGAAAGAAAAAGACAAACACTGCATGATTTCACTCATATGTGGAAGATAAACCAACACATGCACAGATAGAACAGTTTGGTGGTTACCAGGGGCTAGGGGGGGAGGGGGTGGGCACAAGGGGTGGAGGGATGCACTTATATGGTGACTGATAAACAATAATGTACAACAAAAATTTCACAATAAAAAAATTTTTTAAAAAAACTACGTTTTAATTTGAAAACCAAAAGAAAAAGAAAAGATTTTTGGTAGCTCCCCCTTGCTTCCTAAATTAAACAGAGGCAGTTCACAAAAGGATCTACATCCCTCTTTTCAGCTTTTTCTCCCATACAACCTTATACACATCCCATTCTCAGACTGATTGGCCTGCCCGCTATTTCAGACCTCTTGCCTGCAGTGCTGATGCCTTTGTCCATGTTGTTCCTTTCCCATGTGTTCCCTTCTGCCTTCAACTGTCTCTGACAGGCAGAAATCTGACTCATCCTTCAAGGCTTCTTCTGGGAACTGCTGATTACTCTCGCCCTGACCAAATGTCTTCCTCCCTTTAGACCGCTTAGCCTGTGGTTTATACTGCCCTGTTGTCCTTTCCAGAGCTGGGACAGAGTGAAGCAAGGAAGGCACTCACCTGAAATGCAAATTTTATGGGTGTGCCAAAAAACTCGGTAATCAAGTATTTCCAACTTTTTTTTTTTGGTGAGGAAGATGGACCCTGAGCTGACACCTGTTGCCAATCTTCCTCTTTTTTGTATGTGGGACGCCGCCACAGCATGGCTTGATGAGCGGTGTATAGGTCTGCGCCTGGGATCTGGGCCCACGATCCCCGGGCCTCCAAAGTGGAGCACGTGAACTTAACTACTACCCTACCAGGCCAGCTCCTCAAATATTTTCAAATCAGTAGGCAATCAAGTTTCACTCTTTGCATTTGGTTGTTATCTCTTTAGTCTTTTTTAATCTAGAACATTCCCACCACCTTTTTAAAAATGTACCTTATACAATGTACCATATTCAGTACATATTAAATAGCTTCATTTTATAATATTTATATTATATTTTATATAAACATTTTTAGAATAAAAATGAATGCAAAATTTAGATGATGATATCAAACTTTTAAATAAAGACAGGATCAGTACAATTGATTTTTCCTGAGCCTCAGACTCCTTTATGGCCCCAAGCAGCACTGGCTTGTTCCCACACTGCCTGAAGGAAAGGACTCACTCATCCTGTATCCCCTGCAGCACCTATCCTGGGGCCTGGCAAGTCCTGGGCACCATTCATCTGACCACAATTTTCTGCTCCTTCCATGTATTACTTCCCTCTTTAAAGGAAGGAAAGAAAACAGTAGCCGTGATTAAGGCATCTAAGGATAGAAAACAGATGAAGGGAAAAATATTTAACAGGTTTGTAATCAAAGAGAATCCAAGTTGTCTCCAAGATAAAGAACTTCAGCTACATCCTGCAGATGAAGAAAGACCACAAGGGAAAAAAACAGCTAGTATCTTAAATAGTTCTCAATTTAAAATGCTCTTTTTTATACCAATAATAAATAATCATCCTGAATAATTGACATCATCATGCCCCCTTCTTATCCTTGGTGTAGAAATTTTTTTGTCATAAACAGATACACATGCTTGATATAAAATTAATATATTATATAAAGCCTCTTCCCAGATTTTCTTCTTTCAGTTATAGAATTCTTTCTTGCAGTAGGGATGAAAAGAATTGTCTGTTTGTGGTGTTCACGTTCTTTGTGATTTCATAACCATCTTGACAGTCCTCTTTTGTGGGCCCAAGACTTCAAAATAAAATCTATGAAAGTATTCAGTAACAAGTAGAGTATCTCAGTATTGTCATTGTGTTCGTGTATTAATGAAAGATTTAATTATTCAATTCATTTCTTCAGGCATCATGATATCATCATATGCAGTCTATTTTCTAATCTGGTTAAAACTGGTTTGGTTCTCGTGACTCTATAAACACGTTACAGCACACAAAACCTCAAAGCTTAAAGAGAAAAAAAAAACCTAATGTAACTTACTGATCTGCTGTGCATTTTCATGTTTGTATATGTAATTGTATATGTAATACTGCTTTGTTTGGTAATATATTCTATTTTTAACATTATCTGGTTTTATCAGAAGATAAATACAAGGAGAGTTCAGATGGCTTAAGATAAGCACTCCCTGCATAAAAGGATAAATTCTTGCTCCTTAAATTCGGCTAAAATATGCCTTACAGTCACTGAAAACTTAAAACTGCTATTAATTATAATGGAGATCCATCTCTTTAGTTCCGTCTTAAGAGTGAACAATAAACAACAATAGCAACAAAAAAAACCCCTTAAAACAAGAAATATTTTTAAATGAAATAGCCTGGGACTAGATTCCTCATTTTGTTAATCCAATGAAATCTAGCACATACAAAATGCATCTTGCCTATCTCAAGGGAAGAAACAACTAATAACTAGGAGGATGCCTTATATTTTCATTTGCATCAATATTATTGGTGATTCATAAATTACCTCTTGAAAGTTTAACACAATTTTAGGTTTTATTACTGACTGTAGGCAGAAATAAATTTATATATGTTAGTCATTTGGTAGGGAGGAAGATCCAGATATGCTCCAGGCTAAAAAAAACAGGTGGAGACCACCTCTTGGGGCCCCTTTCTCTTGCTTCATCAAATGTTGTAGTCAAGAATTAGAACAGGATCTGCATTGTGAGCCAGAAGTGCTCATTCCTGTTACACTAAGGAGAAGGAACTGGTTAGTCAGGAATATGGTAAATCACTTGTGGGTACGTTGGTCTCCTCATAGTTGATGATGTAAGCAAATTATTTCCTCAGGGGAAAAAAGAGAAGACTTTCAACAGAAATAGGCCCAGTACTTGTTGCCTTGGGAAATTTGTAGTTGCTGACTACTGAGTGTCTGACAGTTTTGAAGATTAGATCAAGGACAGCAAACTTGCTTGTCTTGTCTGCTGCAGTATACTCAGCACCTAGCACTCTGCCTGGCACACAGTAGGTGTTTAATACATATCACTGACGAATTTTTTTAAAGTCTATAGTCTTGAAAATACATGGAAAAACCTTAAATGCCTATTGCTAAGCGAAAGAAGCCAGTTTGAAAAGGCTACATACTGTACAATTCCAACTATGATATTCTGGAAAAGGGAAAACTATGGAGACAATAGGATCCATGGTTGCCAGTGGTTCAGGGGGAGGGAGGGACAAAGAAATGGATGAATTGGTGGAGCACAGAGGATTTTTTGGCCAGTAAAACTATTCTGTATGTACACTACAAGGATTGAGCCCTAATGTAAACTATGGACTTTAGTTGATAATAATATATCAATATTGACTCATCAATGGTAACAAGTGTATCACACTGATACATGAACTTAATAATTGGGAAAACTAGAGAGAAGGAAGGGGGTATATGGGAACTCTTGGTACTTTTTGCTCATTTTTCTGTGAACAAAAACTGCTCTAAAAAATACAATTTATTAATTAAAAAAAAGTACAGCAACTAGAAGAATGTGCATCTATGACATACAACTATCTACTGGGGCTTTGGGGGGAAAAATAAATAAAGTTATAAAAAAAAAAAAAGTTTATGAAGCTTTATTGTGCCCCTGACTTCCACCCCAGGATAATATAAAAGCAGCTACCAGAAACTGGGAACGAGTGAATGTGATATTTGAGGTAACATTCTTTAGAATCCATTTTATTTTGAGTAAATAAATATCTATTGAGTGCCAACTAAAGCTGTGCTGGGCAGCATACAGTACAGAGAGAAAAGAAACTGCTCCTCATTCTGAGAACTACAAAGAAGAGCTTTTTTTTTTTCTCTTGACCACAAGATTCTTCAGGAAAGAAAATGTTTATCTGTCAAAGCAGAAAAAAGAAAAACTTTAGGGAGTGTGACAATTAAGTAGGAATTTAAATAAAATTGATTGGGACAAAAACAAAGTTTCAAAGACTAGGTAAACGTATGAGGACAGGGAAAGCATTTCAATAAAGGCGTAATAAAGGTAAAATAGTCAATGTTGCATATAAATGGATGTAAGAATGACGATAGCTTCAAGCAGTCGGAAAGCCTGTGTGATTTTGCAAGTCATCTGAGACACGCTATAATCACCCCGAATTTCTTTCTCTCCCTCCCTCTCTCTCTCTCTCTCTCTCTCTCTCTCTCTCTCTCTCTCTCTCTCTCTCTCTCGCGCGCGCGCACACACACACACACACACACACACACACACACTAGCTGTACTCTTTCTAAAGAGCTTTAAATTATAGGCGGTTGAATGCAGCCACAGGAGGTAGGGGAGAAGATGTCTCATTTGCTGCTTAAAACAAAACAAAGCAAAACACAGGCTTATACAATTAGGACATCTTTCTCATCACCAAAAAGGCAGAGAGGTAGTACTGCCCATTCCTGCTTCCACATCCACTCCTCTGGCTGACCTTTTGTGATTGCCTTTATGCCTCAAATCTGGCCTGGGTGTATATTTTAAGCCGGTTTTATCTGTGCATCAACTGCAATGCATCAAGTGGTAAAGAAAGATGACAAAAGGAAAGCAATGCGATTTTCCCTAATCCTAGCCCACACAAGGAGAGTCCAAATTTGAGTATAGCATTTGGGACCTATAACCTACTCAAGCTAGGTTTTTGAAAAAAAGCAAAAATCCACACACAATTCCCCAAGATTCCAAACATTGGAAAAGCATCTTACAGGGTGGGACTACAACGGATTAGGAGCATTACTTGAATATCCCTAAAAGAGGAGGTAACGTGGAGGTAGGGTTTTTTGGTCAGAAGGCTCAGTTCTACTACTTACTAGCTTGGAAAGTCACATAGTCTGTCCGAATCTCATTTTCCACGTCTCTAATATAGGGGTTTAATAACACTTGTCCTTCAGAACAGACAGTTATAATGAAGATAAAATGAGATAATGAAAGCAAAAGTTATTGGTACACTATCATCATCATTGTCATCACTATTCTTTCCCTCACTGGAAAAATACAGGTTGTCCAAGAGATACCCAGGAAAGTGCCTGAATATTTTTAGGGTATAATTCAACCCGTGGTGTAACCTTGGAAGACTGGAAATACATAGACTTGCTTTGAAGTTCAGCAGACTGTCATCACCAAGGCTAGAGCATAAGGCCGTGCGAATTACGTACTGCACAACTCAAGGGGGCACCATTCATATAATTCAACACCTGCAGCTGAACTAAAGATTAGCAGGTAGAGATTTTAGATCCCACTTTCTATAATAAACTCACAAATGATTAAGCAAACCAAATAGCTAGCTATCCAAACAAGTGGCCCATGGACCTCATATTTTCAAATAAACTTGAGAAGTACAATAAATTTAATGGATGGAAGGGATTCCCATCCTGAAGCTCTGTCTTTTTTTTTAAGTAATAAAAGATATAAACAAATGCTAAAACTAAAAGGCGACAACAAAAAGTATAGGAATTTTAGCCAAAAAACTCACTTATTATTTAAGTCCTACCTTCAATTCTGAGATCAGCCACAACAGAAACGTGTCCTCTAATACAAATTTTAAATAATAGCTCTATGAGAATAGGAAGAGTCTTCTTCATGCAAATGAATTTTGCTCTCAAAAAAGAGAGAGAATGAACTGGACAGAGAACCAAGTACCAGAACCCTGATCTACTTGATGGCAAGAAATGCTGATCCTGGCATTTGGATATTTTCTAGAAGTTTTCTCTCTTAAAGTTTATGCAGTTCCAATCAACAGCTCAATAGAATCTTTTCTTTTTTTAACTTGGAAGTTATCCCAACCTTCATTTGGAAGAATGAATAAATGAAAAACAACATGGATATTCTAAACAGAAATGAAGTAGAGAGCTAACCCTACCAGATAGTAAAACAAATTGTAAAGTAATAAGAATTAAAACTTTGTGGTACTGGTATGGGAACTGAATTGACAAATCTATCGATGAAACATAGTAGCCTGTAAATGGATTCTAGTATGTATAAAATATGTGTTAAAAGTTGTATCACAAATCAATTGGGAAGGAAAGATCATTCCATAAATTGTAATGGGCTGAATAGTTAGCAATTGGGAGAAAAATCAACTCGTATCTTCATCTCACGTGATAAATAAAAAATAAATTTTAGAATATGTAAAGAGATGAAAAATAAAAATCAAGCTTTAGATGAACTAAAAGAAAAGAGAATTAAACATTTTTCAAACCTCTGGAAAAGTATGAATTTCTAAGCTTGAAAACAATAGAAGAAATAAAAATTTGACTACATAAGAACAAACATAATTTTGAAAGGTAAAATAGAAAAGCTTACAGCAAACTAGGAAACTCCATTCATGGGAAGGGACTAATAAGTCTAAAGAGTTCAGATAAATAGATATAAAAATTACTACGATTTTAATAGATGAATCAGCAAAGGGCATGTTCAGAACATTTACAGAGGAACTACTACAACCAGTTTTAAACAAAAAATTTTCACCTGCAGTTGTGATTTTAAAAAGCAACAAATAAAACAAAGATATGTCATTTTCACCCATTAAATTGGCAAAATTAGGGGTAAGCCCGGTGGGGTAGTGGTTAAGTTCCCCGCTCCACTTTGGCGGCCTGGGGTTTGCAGGTTCAGATCCCAGGCGCGGACAGATGCACCACTTGTCAAGCCATGCTGTGGCAGTGTCCCATATAAAGTAGAGGAAGATGGGCACGGATGTTAGCCCAGGGCCAATCTTCCCCAGCAAAAAGAGGAGGATTGGCAACAGATGTTAGTCCAGGGCTAATCTTCCTCACACACACACATACACACAAAAATTGGCAAAATTAAAGAGTAATGCTACTCATTAATATAGAGGGGACAGAAAAATGGATATACTTATGCATTTCCAGTGGCATTTCACGTGGACACAACCTTTTATAGAAAGTAATAAATTTGACAAACTATATCAAGAAGAAAAAAGAGATCTCATGCCCTTTTTTCCAGGGTGTCTATTCTGGAGATGAAGAAAATGCAAGGTATGGAACAAGCCGTATGGTCAAGGACAGTCATAGAATATTATTTATGATTATAAAAGATTGGAAGCAACCAAATTATATAACAATCAGGAATTGGTTCAGTAAAGTATAGAATTTGGCAAATGGTAGTTTGAACCAAAAAAAAAAAGAATGAATGAAGCAAACATATGGTAGAATATTATTCAACAAAAAATAAGATCACTACAGAAGTTGAATGGCCATGAAGTGTAGCTATTGTTTGGGGTTTTTTCCCCTCCTCTTCCCAACCTCCTTCTGATAACAGCATTCCTTTCTGTTCGAGAATCTCTCCCAATCTTGTGTGATCCTAGTGGGGGTGTATATCATGATGGCCCAACCTCATCTCTGCCAACTGGTGAGCATATGCCCCAGATGGGACTAGTGACAACGTGACATCCCCTTGTACATGGTAATTGGTCAAAGGAAGGATACATTTTTCTTGCCTGACCAATTTGAATCTTTTCCCAGATTTTTTTCAAATTGAAGGTAGACAGAGGCTCTCTCTTCCTTTTGGATGACCTTGGGCTATTGGCAGCTGCACCCCCTGCTATATGGGCTCAGAAGGGCAGAAGGAGAAGATGGAGGCAACATACAAAGAGAAGTAGAATTAGTGAGAGAGGAAAGACAGATCTGAGGACATCCTCTGGATCCCTGGATATAGCCCTTCCTAAAGTCCCTGTACTTCCCACTTACATGAGCATTACTGACACATGGTTTGGAATGTTTAAGACAATTTGAGTTGGGATTCAGCCCTTAGCATTTGTGTCCTCACTCATGCAAAAATAATGTCTGTACAATATCTTGGGTGACCAGAGTACTCTTAAAAATCTAGATCAGACATGTCATTGCCCTGTTTAAAATCTTACAATAGCTTCACATTGCTCTTAGACCATGAAATAATTCCCTTACCATGTCCTATGAGGTCCCACAGGATCCTGTCTCCCTATCTCTTTCTCCTTCACATACACACACACACATGCGCACACACACCCTCCTTCCCTCAACTCATCTCATCTCCCTCCATGCTCCTCTTGCTCATTTACTCTATCCACATTGGCTACCTTTCTGATCCTCAAAGTTCGTTCCTGTTCTGGGAACATCTCTATCTCATGTGTGAGGAATGCCCTGGCCCAGACCTTCACATGGTTGATTCTTTCTTGTCAATCAGGTCCCATCTCAAATGACACTTTTGTGAGACCTTCCCTGACTTTTCATGCCACATTACTCTCCTTTATTTACTTCGCATTATCTATATCTATCTTAAATTATCTTATTTATTTGCTCGTTTACTATCTGCCTTCTGTTTTAGAATGAAGGAAAAATTCAAGATAAAAACTTGTATGTACACTGAGATTAAAACTAGGAAACAATAAGCATATGAGGAAATATATATCAGATTTATAACATCGAGGTGATATCTGATTTCCTTCATCTTTTTTTTAATAATTTTATTTATTTATTTTTTTCCCCAAAGCTCCAGTAGATAGTTGTATGTCATAGCTGCACATCCTTCTAGTTGCTGTATGTGGGGCGTGGCCTTAGCATGGCGGGAGAAGCAGTGCGTCGGTGCAGGCCCGGGATCCGAACCCGGGCCGCCAACAGCGGAGTGCGCGCACTTAACCACTAAGCCACTGGGCCGGCCCTCCTTCATCTTTTTTTGATTTTCCAAATTTTCTGTAATGTATTTATATTATTTGATTAATTAAGACAGATAGAAAAAAGTCACATGCTCTTCAGAACCCACTAGCTTCCTGGCATTTTTATGAAGAATTTCAATTACCCTAGTCTTAATATTTAGAAACCATAATGACAGGTTTTGCCAACAACTAGCCTCAGAAAATCTCTTGGTTAAAAAAAAGAAGAAAGAAAAAAAAACAAAAGGAGCATTTGGTATGCTAGTTCACTACAGTGCTCCTAATCATTAAGGGATGATACTTGCATTGGGTCATTGTTAATGCTGCCAAAGCACAAAATATAACCCTGATGGGTTTTCTATACATACACCTAAGCTCACATCAAGACACATCAAAGCTCAGACACAATGACAAAATTTCTTAGAATATTTGGTCCAATGCCATAGCCAAGAGCATAATGAAAATGTCAGTTATTTATTATCTACAACCTGAGAGTTGTTAATTGAGAATAAAAAGGCTAAGGCCTAGAACTTCTACAATTTTTACTTTTAAAAGTAATATTTACTTTTTTTTTTGATATTTACAATTTTAAAAATTTTGCCCTCCGTAAAAGTGTTCCCAAAGTCCCAAGCACCCCTAGCTGATCACATCTGTTTCTTAAACTCCACGATGACCTTCTTTCTCCTTGAAATCTCATTTCTCTTTATTCTCAATGCTCTCTGGCTCTCTTAACCACATGGACTTTGGCATTTCTGCCTTTTGAGAGATCCCACAATCACCCTCGGTGGTTTATTTGAGAGTTTCATCTGTTTTTCAAATACCTAGTCTCAACTTGATGGATAACTTCCTTCACTTCTTCCACAGATAGTTATGGAGTGCCCGTATGTGGCAGAACCTGGGCATAAACAAGGCCTTGTTCTCCTCTTGGAACTTACAGTTTACTAGGAGAAACAAGCAAAAACAAGTGAACAAATAGCATAAATACAAATCCTGGTAACTTCTAGGAAGGAAACAAATAGGATTTCCTGCTAGGATGGTCAGGGAAGGTCCCTCTGAAAAGGTAAGTTGAGATCTGAAGCGTGAGGAGGAGTCAGCCTAGGGTAGGAAAAAACATAGCTTAAACTTGGAGGTTTATGTGGCTGGAATATTATAAGCTAAGTGGTGTGAAATAAAGTAAGTGTGGTTAGAAGATGCCAGATCATTCATGGCCTTACAAGTGGGCTTTCACTTAAAGTGCAATTGGAAACAGTTGAAAGGTTTTAATCTGAAAAGTGACATATCTGACTTACTTTTATTTTTGCTTTATTCTTTTTCTTTATTTACCAGTTTTCAAAATAATGACTGGGTTCCTTATATCATAAGGACATAAATTTTATAAGCAATTTGTTGATATTCACAAAATAACTGGCCTGGTATTTTGATTGGGATTATATGGAATCTATAGATCAAGTTGGAAAGAACTGACATCTTGACAATATTGAGTGTTCCTATCCATGAACGTGGAATATCTCTCCATTTATTTAGATCTTTAATTTCTCTCAGAGTTTTGTAGTTTTCCTTACATGGATCTTGAACGTATTTTATTAGATTTATACCTAAGTATTTTATTTTGGTGCTAATGTAAATGACATTGTGTTTTTAATTTCAAATTCATTGCTAGTATGTAAGAAAGCAATTGACTTTTGTCTATTAATCTTGTTTCCTGCAGCCTTGCTATAATCACTAATTAGTTCCAGAGTTTTTTTTAATGATTCTCTGGGATTTTCTACATAGATGATCACTTAATATCCTTCAAAAGTTTTTATTTTTTTTTAATTTTTTATTTATTTGTTTTTATTGGTTTATAACATTGTAAAAATTTCAGGTGTACATCATTGTACTTCTATTTCTGCATGGACTACATCATGTTCACCACCAAAATACTAATTACAACCCATCACCACACACATGTACCAAATTATCCCTTTCACCCTCCTCCCTCCCCCTTTCCCCTCTGGTAACCACCAATCCAATCTCTGTCCCTATGTGTTTGTTTATTGTTGTTATTATCTACTACTTAATGAAGGAAATCATACGGTATTTGACCTTCTCCCTCTGACTTATTTCACTTTGCATTATACCCTCAATGTCCATCCATGTTGTCACAAATGCCTGGATTTCATCGTTTCTTATGGCTGAGTAGTATTCCATTGTGTATATATACCACATCTTCTTTATCCATTCGTCCCTTGATGGGCACTTAGGTTGCTTCCAAGTCTTGGCTATTGTGAATAATGCTGCAATGAACACAGGGGTGCATGTACCTTTGCAAATTGGCGTTTTCAAGTTCTTTGGATAAATACCCAACAGTGGAATAGCTGGATCATATGGTAGTTCTATTCTTGATTTTTTGAGGAATCTCCATACTGTTTTCCATAGTGGCTGCACCAGTTTGCACTCCCACCAGCAGTGTATGAGAGTTCCCTTCTCTCCACATCCTCTCCAACACATGTTGTTTCCTGTCTTGTTAATTATAGCCATTCTGACGGGCGTGAGGTGATATCTCATTGTGGTTTTAATTTGCATTTCCCTGATAGTTAGTGATTTTGAACATCTTTTCATGTGTCTGTTGGCCATCTGTATATCCTCTTTGGAGAAATGTCTGTTCAGGTCTTTTGCCCATTTTTTAATTGGGTTGGTAGTTTTTTTGTTGTTGAGATGCATGAGTTCTTTATATATTTTGGAGATTAAGCCCTTATCAGATGTATGGTTTGCAAATATCTTCTCCGAATTGTTAGGTTGTCTTTTCGTTTTGTTGATGGTTTCCTTTGCTGTGCAGAAGCTTTTTAGTTTGATGTAGTCCCATTTGTTTATTTTTTCTATTGTTTCTCTTGCCCGGTCAGATGTGGTGTTTGAAAAGATGTTGCTAAGACTGATGTCGAAGAGCGTACTGCCTATGTTTTCTTCTAGAAGTTTCATAGTTTCAGGTCTTACATTCAAGTCTTTAATCCATTTGGAGTTAATTTTTGTGCATGGTGTAAGGTAAGGGTCTACTTTCATTTTTTTCCATGTGGCTATCCAGTTTTCCCAACACCATTTGTTGAAGAGACTTTCTTTTCCCCATTGTATGTTCTTGGCTCCTTTGTCAAAGATTAGCTGTCCATAGATGTGTGGGTTTATTTCTGGGCTTTCGATTCTATTCCATTGATCTGTGTGTCTGTTTTTGTGCCAGTACCATGCTGTTTTGGTTACTATAGCTTTGTAGTATATTTTGAAATCAGGGAGTGTGATACCTCCAGCTTTGTTCTTTTTTCTCAGGATTCCTTTAGCTATTCGGGGTCTTTTGTTGTTCCATATAAATTTTAGGATTCTTTGTTCTATTTCTGTGAAAAATGTTGTTGGAACTTTGATAGGGATTGCACTGAATCTATAGATGGCTTTAGGAAGTATGGACATCTTAACTATGTTAATTCTTCCAATCCAAGAGCACGGAATATCTTTCCATTTCTTTGTGTCATCTTCAATTTCTTTCAGAAATGTTTTATAGTTTTCGGTGTACAGATCTTTCACCTCTTTGGTTAAGTTTATTCCTAGGTATTTTATTCTTTTTGTTGCAATTGTAAATGGGATGGTATTCTTAATTTCTCTTTCTGCTACTTCGTTGTTAGTGTACAGAAATGCAACTGATTTTTGTATGTTGATTTTGTATCCTGCAACTTTACCATATTCGTTTACTACTTCTAAAAGTTTTCTGGTGGATTCTTTAGGGTTTTCTATATATAAAATCATGTCATCTGCAAATAGTGACAGTTTCACTTCTTCCTTTCCAATTTGGATCCCTTTTATTTCTTTCTCTTGCCTGATTGCTCTGGCTAGGACTTCCAATACTATGTTAAATAGGAGTGGTGACAGTGGGCATCCTTGTCTGGTTCCTGTTCTTAGAGGGATAGCTTTCAGTTTTTCACCATTGAGGATGATATTAGCTGTGGGTTTCTCATATATGGTCTTTATTATGTTGAGGTACTTTCCTTCTATACCCATTTTATTCAGAGTTTTTATCATAAATGGATGCTGGATCTTGTCAAATGCTTTCTCTGCATCTATTGAGATGATCATGTGATTTTTGTTCTTCATTTTATTAACGTGGTGTATTACGTTGATTGATTTGCGAATGTTAAACCATCCCTGCATACCTGGAAGAAATCCCACTTGATCATGGTGTATAATCTTTTTAACGTATTGTTGTATGCGATTTGCTAGTATTTTGTTGAGGATTTTCGCATCGATGTTCATCAGTGATATTGGCCTGTAATTTTCTTTTTTTTTTGTGTTGTCCTTGTCTGGTTTTGGTATCAGGGTGATGTCAGCTTCGTAGAATGAGTTAGGGAGCTTCCCCCCCTCCTCAATTTTTTGGAAGAGTTTGAGAAGGACAGGTATTAAGTCTTCTTTGAACGTTTGGTAGAATTCACCAGGGAAGCCGTCTGGTCCTGGACTTTTATTTTTGGGGAGGTTTTTGATTACTGTTTTGATCTCCTTACTGGTGATTGGTTTATTCAAATTCTCTACTTCTTCTTGATCCAGTTTTGGAAGGTTGTATGATTCTAAGAATTTATCCATTTCTTCCAGATTGTCGAATTGGTTGGCATATAGCTTTTCATAGTATTCTCTTATAATCTTTTGTATTTCTGAGGTGTCTGTTGTAACCTCTCCTCTTTCATTTCTGATTTTACTTATTTGTGCCTTCTCTCTTTTTTTCTTGGTGAGTCTAGCTAAAGGTTTGTCTATTTTGTTGATCTTTTCAAAGAACCAGCTCTTGGTTTTATTAATTTTTTCTATTGTTTTTTTAGTCTCTATTTCATTTATTTCTGCTCTGATTTTTATTATTTCCCTTCTTCTACTGATTTTGGGCTTTGTTTGTTCTTCTTTTTCCAGTTCCTTTAGGTGCATTGTTAGATTGTTTATTTGAGATTTTTCTTGTTTGTTGAGATAGGCCTGTATCGCTATAAACTTCCCTCTTAGAACCGCTTTTGCTGTATCCCATAAATTCTGGCATGTCGTATTTTCATTTTCATTTGTCTCCAGGTATTTTTTGATTTCTTCTTTGATTTCTTCGTTAACCCAGTTGTTGTTCAGTAGCATTTTGTTTAATCTCCATGTATTTGTGGCTTTTCTGATTTTCTTCCTATAGTTGATTTCTAGTTTCATACCGTTGTGGTCAGAAAAGATGCTTGGTATTATTTCAATCTTCTTAAATTTATGGGGACTTGTTTTGTGGCCTAATATGTGACCAATCCTGGAGAATGTCCCATGTGCATTTGAAAAGAACGTGTATTCTTCGGTTTTTGGATGGAATGCTCTGTATATATCTACTATGTCCATCTGTTGTAGTGTGTCGTTTAAGGCCAATGTTTCCTTATTGATCTTCTGTTTGGATGATCTATCCGTTGGTGTAAGTGGAGTGTTAAAGTCCCCTACTATTATTGTGTTACTGTCTATTTCTGTTTTTATGTCTGTTAATAATTGCTTTATATATTTAGGTGCACCTACATTGGGTGCATAGATATTTACAAGTGTTATATCCTCTTGTTGGATTGTTCCCTTGATCATTATGTAATGCCCTTCTTTGTCTCTTTTTACAGTTTTTGTTTTAAAGTCTATTTTGTCTGATATGAGTACTGCTACCCCAGCTTTCTTTTCATTGCCATTTGCGTGGAGTATCTTTTTCCATCCCTTCACTTTCAGTTTGTGAGTGTCTTTAGGTCTGAAGTGTGTCTCTTGTATGCAGCATATATATGGGTCTTGTTTTTTTATCCAGTCAGCCACCCTATGCCTTTTAATTGGAGCATTTAGTCCATTGACGTTTAAAGTAGCTATTGATAAGTATGTACTTACTGCCATTTTTTAACTTTTTTTCTTTTTCTCAGTGTTTTAGTAGTCCTTCTCTGTTCCTTACTTCTTCTATACAGAATTGATGGTCACTTTAGTTTGACCTCTGTCTGAAAGCTGTACTCTTTAACTCCCCTCCTCCCTCCTTTTGTTTTTGATATCATATCTAACCTCTTTTTTGTACATTTGTATCCATGACGTTCTAATCATGGGAATAAATAATTTTTCCTATTTATAGTCTTCTCTTTTCCCCTTAAATCAGTCCCTTTAACATTTCTTGTAGCACTGGTTTCTTGGTGACAAACTCCTTTAATTTTTGCTTATCTGGGAAAATTTTGATCTCTCCTTCCATTTTGAATGATAACTTTGCTGGGTAGAGTATTCTTGGCTGTAAGTTTTTTCCTTTTAGCACTTTAAATATATCGTGCCATTCTCTTCTAGCCTGTAAGGTTTCTGCTGAGAAGTCAGCTGATAGCCTTATGGGGTTTCCTTTATATGTAACTTGACATTCTCTTGCGGCTTTTAGGATTCTCTCTTTATCTTTAATTCTGGACATTTTTATTATGATGTGTCTTGGTGTGGGCCTCTTTGGGTTTATCTTGTTTGGCGCTCTCTGTGCTTCCTGTACCTGGATGTCTGTTTCCTTCCTTAGGTTTGGGAAGTTTTCATCTATTATTTCTTGAAATAGATTCTCTGCCCCCTTGTCTCTCTCTTCTCCTTCCGGGACACCTATAACACCGATGTTAGTGCGCTTGATGTTGTCCCAGAGGTCCCTTAGACTGTCCTCACTCTTTTTAATTCTTTTCTCTTTTACCTGTTCACCTTGGGTAATTTCTTCTAGTCTTTCTTCTAGCTCACAGATCCGTTCTTCTGTATCCTCTACTCTGCTTTTGAGTCCCTCTAATGAATTTTTCATTTCCAGTATTGTATTTGTCATTTCTGATTGTTTCTTTTTTATATCTTCCATTTCTTTGTTGACATTCTCACTGAGTTCATCTATTCTTCTCCCCAGATCAGTGAGCAGCCTTAACACTCTTAGTTTGAACTCTCTGTCAGGTAGGTTGCTCATTTCTGTTTCACTTAGTTCCTTTTCTGGGGTTTTGTCCTGTTCCCTTACTTGGAATGTATTCTTTTGCCTCCTCATTTTGCCTCTTTCCCTGTGCTTGTTTCTACGTATTAGGTAGGTCAGCTACGTCTCCTGCTCTTGGATAGGTGACCTTATGTAAGTGATGCCTTAGGAGGCTTCCAGTGTGCTTCCCTCAGTTCTCAATGTTCCAGGGGTGACCCCTATGTGGGCTACGTGTGTCCTTCTATTGTGGCCTGTTTGCTCTCCCTATAGGCGCCCAGGGAGGCTGAGTTATGCTCCTGGCCAGCTGTTGTAATGCTCAGCTGCTTGTAGTTGTTGTGGGCCCTTCCGTCTCTTTATCAGGTGTGGGGAGCCCCAGCACAGGTGGCTACAAGTTCTAATACCACATTTGTGTTGCAGTATTTCTTTTAACTGAGTAGGCCCCCAGCGTGGCAGGTTGTTAGGCTCAGGGCCTTACAATTGCTGTAAGCCTCTAGCCTATTAGGTCTCTTGTCAGCTCTCTGAGGATTGCAGCTGGGTGGGGCTGGCCTCAGGCACAGGAGCACCCAATTGTTTCAGGCTTTGGAAGGTGGGGCAAACCTCCTATGTGGGTCTTTGAGAAGCACAAGTCTTCTGCAGCTGACAAGCCCTGTTGCCCACAGGTCCACACCACTGCCAACACAGTCCTGCCCAGTGTGAGCGCCCCGACCTCCCCAAGCGGACCCAGTCTCACCACGGCGGGAGCCCCACACACTCCGCCACCGCCCCACACTCTCCACCCGCTCCTTGTGCACACCCTGCCCGCTCAAGTCGGCTCAGTTGCCAGGCTGCAGAGAATCCAGTCACCAATCTATGCAGGCCCACACGTTGCCTGAGGGCTTGTTGTTGGGTGGGGCCAGTCTCTAGGGTGGGCTGCCTGCCCTGGCTGAGCTGGGTTAAATCGGTGCTCTAGCGGGTGGGGCAGACCCTGGGCTAGCAGGCCTCAGGGAGAACTCCAATGGCGTCTGTGTCAGCACGCTCACACCAGGCCATTACACCAGGCCACAACAATGGCCGCCGCCAATGTCCCAGTCCCTGGAGAGGTCTCACCTCTCACCGAGATGCACTCAGGGCCTATTAGGTGAGTCTCTTGTCACCAAAGCACCGTGCACCTTTCTTTCTGGTGATTTTAGGGTGCTTTCTGGAACGGGTGAGTTTGTGCCCGGGCCCTTTAAGAGCCAGTTTTAGTTTCTTTGTGAACCGGGTTTTCTGGGGGTACTCCCCAATGCTTTAGTAGCAGGCAAAGTCAGATATTATGCCGCTGGTGTCGATTGTGCTGGGTCCACAAAATGCCCACAGCGGGGGCGCTCCCCGGCTCAGGGCCCCGCGCCTCCAGGGAGGCTGCGTACCTGTGAGCTGCTCCCGGCAGCCGTGAAGCTGGCGGCTTGTGAAGGCCGCGTTTTTCCTCTCCGGAAGGGGGTCTCTGCCTCTTCCACCCCAGTTAGGATTGTCCGTTGTTGCAGGAGTTCCTCTTATCCAGTTTTCAGTTCTGTCTCGGGGTAATTTTTCCACGAGTAATTGTAAATTGGCTGTGTCCACGGGAGGAGGTGAGTTCAGAGTCTGCCTACACCGCCATCTTGACTCCCCTTCTCGAAAGTTTTTTTAATATATCATTATGAATTCATGAATTTAAACACCTTGATCTGTTTCAATCTCTTCAATTATTATTTTTATCACTACATAATTATCCCTTCTTGGGCCAGTGGGAGTCTCTTCAAGTTGCTTCTTGAATCCTTTGGACATGACCTCAGTAGTCTTGGATTGCATCACTGCTGTATGGTATGACAAGATATTCCAGGCTAGTCTTTTACATTTCTTGCCCCAGACATGTAATCAGCTTATTCTCTAAGGAGCCCTGATTCTAACCTCCTAACCAGTTTTTCCAATTCCATTCAACTCACTTTTATTCCATTCTACACATAAAAGCAAGGATAATTTTAAAATCACACCCAGGATGATGACTTCTAAATACCATTTCCGGTGCCAGTCCGGTGGCTTAGCGGTTAAGTGCACGCGCTCCGCTACTGGTGGCCCGGGTTCAGACCCTGGGCGCGCACCAACGCACCGCTTCTCCGGCCATGCTGAGGCCACGTCCCATATACAGCGACTAGAAGGCTGTGCAACTATGACATACAACTATCTAATGGGGCTTTGGGAGAAAAAAAAAAGGAGGAGGATTGGCAATAGATGTTAGCTCAGAGCCGGTCTTCCTCAGCAAAAGGGGGAGGATTAGCATGGATGTTAGCTCAGGGCTGATCTCCCTCACACACACAAAAAAAAGATGAATAAATAAATAAATAAACAAATAAATACCATTTCCTGATAAAAGGCTCCTTGGAGAAAAGAAAGATTCAAGAACAACTTCTAAGTCTTAGGTGAAGACTGATGGGGAATATCAATATCAGAATAATGACTATTTTGGGAAAGATTTGAAGTGGGATGTTAAATCACTATTTCAAAATGCCAGTGGTCTAAATTTTATTTTAAAGATATTGTATAAATAATGTTTCCAAAAATCCCACACACTTAGTAACTGTTTACAATTACTTAGTATACTCTTCCAGTCTTTGTTAACTAAATCTACAATTTAAAAGTTGCAAGCAGTATGCTCATTCTGCTTTATGGCCTGCATTTTTCCATGCAGACAATTTGAAATCTCATCACTTTAAAAGATCTTCAACGTAATGTTATAAACCAATGTTACTGCAATTAAAAAAAAGATATTCAATCATGCTAATGTATAATAATTTATTTAATCATTTTCTTACTTTGGGTCGAGTTGCTTCTGTTTTTTTTTTTTTATTACTGTGTCTCAGTTAAGACTCTGGTTATAAGCAACAAAAAGTGATTCAAGTTACTTTAAGTTGAAATGGTAATGTATTATAAAGATTGAGGGGTGTGTCCTGGAGTCAAAGGGTAGAAATGCAGTTGGGTGTCTGGAAGGAGCCAGAAAGTTTTTAGTCCATTCTTTGTTTATCTCCGTTTTTCTTGATGAATCTCCTTCATTCTTCTTTCCCTTACCCTGATTGTCTCTCCTTGTAGGGGGATAGAGTTACCCCAAAGCTGGGTTTATTTTACCACCCTGACCACATGCAGAGACTAACCTGCAATTCTCCGTTCCAGTTCCACATCCTAGCTTGCATGAGATCCACGTCTAATTGAGTTGTACATCAGGAGATGGGGTTATCCAATACAAACATGGCTGCCAGGGCCCCATCCCTGTGGATGGGGGGTGGGTGAAGTTCCTAGAGAAGAAAAGGATGGCTCATGGGCTAGGCTGACCCTTAAAAGATGTCACTACAATTTGAACAATGCTGCTATGAACAAGTTTGTGGAAATTATTTTTTTTTCCTTTGTCCTTGGAGTATGTTCCTCCAAGTGGAATTACTGGGTCTCAGAGTAGGAACAGTTCATGACTTATCCTTAGACAATGTGAGCTGGGCCATACTGACACAGGAAAGGAAATAAGGGTGTTGGGAAATACTGGTCTGGCAACTCTCAAGAAACTCTTCCTTATCTCCATGGTATGCCTTTTAAGTCATTGCCTGTTCCACCCTCAGTAAGCACTAGAATGAATACATTCTCTTCACATTCTTTTTTTTTTTTTTTTTGGTCCCTTCAGTAGTATTTATTGAACAGAGGAGATGAGAGGACAATACAATTCAATGCTCATGTAGTAACATCACATTCTTAAAGGGAGCTATGAAGTTGCAAATTAATTTCTTCTCACAATTTATACCCCATATCCTCTCATCTTTCATATCAGTCCCATTTTCCAACCCTTTTCTGGCCTTTGCCACCCTCTCTCTACGTTCCCCCCATAACACTGAGGATCTGAACACTTTCCCTCCAGAATACAATAAAAAGAAATGCTCATCAGCTTAAGCTATTAATTCCTCTGAGTAAATGATAGCTTTCAAGGATATTGATTACCTAAGTACTTTACATTTTTCACCTTTTTAACAACACTACAGTGTTCTTTTTTAATTGGGGCCAGAATTTTAATCTACCTTTAATTCATGAAATTGGGAATTGGACAGGAGTCGGTACAAGATGGCAGGAAGTGCGGGGAAGAGTAGGCTAGAGAGAACCAGGACTGAGGAGTTCCAGGTTGACATCACCCTGGACGACTTGGCTTATTAGACTGTGAAAGAGGCTACACACAGGAGGAGCAAGAGTGAATAACCAGCCAATACAAGATGGGAGGCATCTAACTGAACCAGACAAAATGACAAATGGTGGCCTCTGAGCAGGCAAGCTAGCTACTGAAATTAAGGGTTCTGAGTGGGCAAGAACTCAAAGGTAGGCTTGGAGTCCAAGTGTCCAGATGAGGCTCCAAGGAGTGGATGGAAAATATGTCCAGCTCAAGGGACCAGAAGGATAACCAGAGAGATTTGATTCCATACATCAGCATTTAGGGAAGTATTTGCCATGTGTTTTCCATACATTATAATTGCCCAAAATTGCCTTTTTTCTTCACTCTACTGTAACGTCCCCATATTGCTTATTTAAAATTGTACAATTCACAAAGATGCTGTCAGAGCACGACTCTTGGTTCTAAGTCAGAAGTCTCATCCTCTGTCTTGTTTTTAAATGCAAGTGATGAGGGCTGGCATAGCCCAGCAGGTATGTTCTTGTCCGCAGCAAGATAGGACTGTGCAGGTACCATTGGCTGGGGCTGCAGCCCAGGCAGGGGTCCGTGTCCCCTGGAGGGTCCCTCAGTTCTTGAAGGAGTTCTTTCACAGGTGCAATGGGAAGGAAAGAGGCCCTTTCCTTATATCTTGCATTGTTTTACACACTCCTGCCTAATTTTAAGGGTACGAAGGGAATGGCAACTGGTTTCTGAGTTTGCAGGGAAAAGTGCTAAAAGTAAATAAGTAGTTGGGAAATTGTCTTGAGGTTCATGGAATGAACAAGGCATTAACGGGTAATAGGCGGCTTATAACTGTTCTGGGAACACTCTACCCCTGTGTTAGAGAGATGGTTGGCCATTTGTTTTATAGAATTTAAAGAATAGCAAAAGCCACTCTAGCAGTTTTGGGGAAATGCTATGGGCAAAAATTACAGAAGAGGAAGGGGAAGGGGAGCGCATGAGGGCCATTAAGCAGCTGTCTGTTAGGGAACATTTAATTTAAAATAAGATAAACATCCAGTGTACTGTAAAATAAATATTTTTGCAACATTTTCATCCCTGCCTCCTTAATGATGCTGTTTTTAGACTTTGCTAGAATGTAGGATCGAAAACCAATGTGAAGCTCAGATAGTATGGGGCTTGATCCCATTCATCAGTATTGAGGGAAGTATTTAGCATGTGTTTCAATACATTATAATTCCCCAAAATTGCCTCTTTTCTTCACTCTATTATAATTTCCCCATGTTGCTTTATTTGAAATTGTACAATTCATGTAAGATTAAGGCTTGCTTCAATGAATATGCTCCAATTTTTCATTTGACATAGAATTGCATGTGCTCCTGTCTTTGTTAGTGACTAACCCCCTCTGAGTACTTAATTCTTAGTAAATATTAAGTGATGTATTTGCTTTTGTGTTCTTGGCTAGAAATTACATGACCGGGCATACTCTCAAATTTTGCACCTCTTTGGATTATGTGCTTTTTGTAATAATGAATCAAAATAGATTTATATTCAAATGCTTCCTTGAATTCAACATAGAGTGAAAGGGATTCTAGGATTTTCAAAACACTAGGGAAATGTGACGCTGTGATGGAATTGTGTCAAATGAAACCTCTAGGATAAACTGAGCAATTGTTCTTTTTACCAGGAAAGAGAATTTTTTAAAAAGAGGAATCTCTCAAATGAGATATTATTAACAATTATAACAATTATTTCAATTATTTTGGGTTATGTATGATAACCTGAATACATCAAAGTGAACATAATGGACTCTGATTTAACTACATGGGACTACAATTTTTCAAAACAGTGAATTCCGACTTGTATCTAGTAGGATTTTTTTTACTATGCTACTGACCTAGTTTCAGACGTGGACTCACAAATCCCAGGCCCCTAGGAGAGTAGGAAGAAAAGTTACTCGCTTATATTCTGCAATTTATTACACTAATTTATGGTCCTTCAAGTCTGGGCAGGGGATGGGCTGTTCTTGTTTTATAGAAAACCTTTTTGTCCTTTGTTGGGGACGTTTCCAGCAATTTAACAATTGACTCTAATAGAATTTTATGAATAAAACTAATGAAAACATGAAGAAATGAACTCTAGAGACCAAACATACAGTAGCTTATTGTTCACTCCCTGGAGAATAGAAATACCTTCTCTAACAAGGTACAATGGTGCAAACAGGAACAAACACTCGGGTTTCAATGAACAAGGCATTCAGGGTCAGGAGAAGGCCAATATTGCTGACCTTAATCTGGTCAGTAAGAATAAACCCCATAAACAGGTATAAGGAAAAATGCAAATGCATTTCAGCTTTTGGATGTGTTCGGATGATTATTAAAATTGTTTTAAGGGAGCAACAAATTACAAAATCTAGTTCTTTGTCCTTTTACCCATCTCGATATTTTTTTGAAGGGGCTATATATAATAAATAAGTAGTGCTTTCTCTTTCACTAAGGTCAATCCTCATTTTGCCTATTCTCTCGGATCTTGGGGACTATACAGGAAGCGTGTAAGAGAGAGTTGGTACATCTGAAATACCTACCATGGGTTTCAATGACCAAATTCTTCAATATATCAAGCCTTTTATTGGAATGCAATCACAAGAGACTCAAAGAGAGCAAATCACTCCATTTCCTTGGGTCTCAGTGTCCTCATCTATCAAACGAGAAGTGTATGTGATCAGCGTTTGCCCAAGTGTGGTACTCATACCACTGGTAACACCTGAGATGATTTTAGGTGGCACGTGGACAATTGCTTTAAGTTACATATTTATTTTACTAGCCTATCAAACCTTCATGAACATTCCTGCTTAGAAGTAAAGTGGGTATTCAGTTTTTTAAAAAGCCAGTCAACATAAAGACAAATATTAAGTAAATGATATCAGGATATGACAAAATGATGACATGTTATTTTTGAATGAGTAACAGCTGGAAATGCTAGACTGGATAATCTCTAAGGTATGTTTTAGCTCTAAGTCTAAAATATCTATAATTTTTAAGCCTTTGTTCCAAGCCTTGCTCACAGGAACCATAAAAGAGAAGGCAAAATGAAATAAAACAGAGAAGATTAAACAGCAGAAGTGGAAAGGAAGAAAAGCAAAGTGCTTGGATAATTCTTAGACTTGATAATCACTCAAGAATTAAAACTGGATACATTTCCTTTGATTTTGACATAGAGTTTTCACATAACTGTCTGAGTAACTTCATGCAACACTTTCATAAAAGCCTTTAAAAAGATCCCATCTTAAATTATAAATCCTGTAAATGTGCACTAAATGTTTACATTATGATCAACATTGGGTTCTAGAAGAGTTGCAAATTCTGCTGTGGTTGTCCTTTCACTGCTTGTTGGAATGGAAAGATAATACCATACATACTAACTTCATTTATTAAGCGCCCTGTAATAGGCTTGCACTTTGTAAACCTTATGTTATGTAATCCTCACAACAACTCTGCAAAAGAGGTATTATTTCCCCTATTTTCAGGTTAAGAAACTGAAGATTTTTGAGTTTCCTAACTTGTTAACTATCTTACCCAAGGGCTCACAGCTAGTCTTTGGTGAGCATTTAGCAATATGCTACCCACTGGGGGCCGGCCCGGTGGCACAAGTGGTTAAGTGTGCGTGCTCCTCTGAGGTGGCCCAGGGTTCGCCGGTTGGGATCCCGGGCGCACACTGACGAACTGCTTGGCAAGCCATGCTGTGGTGGCGTCCCATATAAAGTGGAGGAAGATGGGCTTGGATGTTAGCCCAGGGCCAGTCTTCTTCAGCAAAAAGAGGAGGATTGGCAGATGTTAGCTTAGGGCCGATCCTCCTCACACACACAAAAAAGAACATGCTACCCAGGTCTATCTCATTTCTAAGCACACGCTTTTTCTACAACATAAAAGTTTTATGTAAGACTTAAAAAAAAAAATCTCTCTCTCTTTCCACATAAAGAGAAATAAAGACACCTTTGGACTTGACCAAGAAAAACTTTTTGAAGAACTCAAATTCTTGAAGAGTAGGACAGAGACTTAAGTGGTTATCATAGACATCTACCATCTCTGTCTTGAGAGTTTATGCTGTCCCTGGATTGAGACTCTTCCTCTGCCTCTGCAGATAACCTTCCTGCTCCTCACCACTCATGCCCAGGGTGAAAGCTGGCATCTTTTATGACTAGTAGTTTTTCTTCCCTTACAGCTTATCTGTCCATATCCCCAGCTAAGCGCTTATTCTCTCACTGCCCTCTCCACCAACTCGCAACTTTCAGCAAAAAGTGACCACATTGTTTCCCAAACTTGTACAAAGTCATCCCTTGACCTTTCCTTCCCTTTTATTGTCGAGAAGTCCTCTTTGGAATGCTCTAAGAACTCTAAGGAAGACCAACTATCCACTTCTTTTTCCTGGAGAACCCTCTCTGCTGTCCAAAAACAATGCGGGAAGATCTGAAGTTAGAAACTGTGTCTGCAAATAAAATTATCAACTCCTTGATGCTTCTGAAGAAAGTTCTTACATAAATTAACTTAATTTTTTAAAACTACAGTAAAAGAAGTATCTTAACAAGTGGGGAAATAAAACTGAAAACATTTACAGTATTTGGAAAACAGTCTTAGTCATAAAGGTGCTAAGGAAAGAAGGAAGCTACCTCTAAGCACACCTTGTTTAAAGCACAATGGCTTCTGTTATAGACAGCTGACAGGTGCCAGAGCAGTTGTTCAAGGGCAAAGAGCCCAGCAAGGAAAATATGGATGCAAACCCTTGGTTCAATCCCACTTCCAATTGTCTCTGTTATCAGCACCTTTCCCACTCATGCTAAAGGAAGCTGTGTTTTCAAGATACCTCTCCAAGGCTGGGCCAACACATCTACTAGTTTCAATCTATAAGATTGCCTTTTTTTCGTGTGTGAGGAAGATTGGCCCTGAGCTAACATCCGTTGCAAATCTTTCTCTTTTTGCTTGAAGAAGATTGTCCCTGAACTAACATCTCTGTGCCCATCTTCCTCTATTTTTTGTATATGGGACACCACCACAGCATGGCTTGATGAGCGGTGGGTCTGCACCCAGGATCTGAACCTGTGAACCCCAGGCCAAAGCAGAGCACACGAACTTAACCACTATGCTACTGGGCTGGCCCCCGAGAACCAAATACCAGGAATTCCCAACCTATACGTTTCCTTCCCATTGAAGGAGGTGACATCTTTGCCTTGTACTTGGTCTCCACCTCATTCACTTTCAAGGGACATCTCTTCTGGATTATTCCTTTGCAGCATCAGCCCCCACATTCAGACACCATCTTTAGCTCAGACTGATCCTTAAACTTCAGCCTGGGTAGGAGCTCTGCTCTGTGGTGTTTCCTTGCCCAACTTGCTTGGGAGAGGGTTTTAACTTTAGAAGGACCACATCTTGAGAAAGTAGAGACCAGGATGTTCCTCAGGGAATTCCCACCACTGAACAGGCTCTGTGCCCCAGAGAATCACTTAGTACACACATACACCTCAAAACATAGATGACCACACCCCTACTACAGACAATGAACACTGATATTTTCTATTTAAGTTTTTTATTTCATTAAAAAATGCTGGTGGGTACTCACTAAATTTCTTTTGTTACCCACGAATGGGTCATGACCTACTGTTTGAAAAGTACTTCTCAGAGAAGGCCTTCTGGATAAATTCTTTGAATACAAATGAAAACATAAAAATGGGCTCCATTTTATGGAGATTTGCTTTCTAGGGTGCCATGACCTAGCCCTTCTGGTCCTGCCTCACTCCTTTTGTTGCTCTGACTCAGGGTTTCCTGATCGAGGGGCTGCTTTGGGACCCTTGTCCTTGCCTTCCTTAGGCCTCCACTCTCTAGCTCCACCCCAGCCCTCTTGTCCAGAGTTTCTTGTCCCTTGAAAATGTAGCATGGCCATGCTATGAAATTATAGCTTCAGAGATTCATCAGTTTGCCACTTTGATGATTCCATGTTTTAATCCAATCTTGAAAATTCAAGATGTGTTTGGTACAGCTTATCTTAACAAATAACACCACACACAAACAAGTGAGCCCAGGTACTAACATCGTAACTATCAATTATGAAAGAGATTGAGATTGAGAAATGGCAAAATTACACTGCCCAAGTATATTTGTCAATGTCTGCTCTATTCTCCAAGATTAAAAAAAGTCAAAATTTTCTTCATAGCTTTTATTATTGATTGTATTAACTATTTGTGGTTATTTGATGAATCACAATCTCCTCCATTAGATCCAAGTTCAATGAGATCAGAAACTATCTAGCTCACTCCCCAGCACCTAGCACAATGCTTGATACATACTAGTGGGTTTCAATAAATATTTGTTGAATAAATAAATGAATTAAGGAGACCTCATTAAGATTTCTTTTTTCACAAAGGCTTTGAACTTCCTCTCATGTCTTATAAACTAGAATACTTAATGTGAATTTGTCACTGAATCAAAAAATATATGTACAGCCCTACAAGTTTGAGTTATTTTAGGATCCCAATTGGGGTATAATCCCTCCAAAACACATCAGCATCCAACCCCAAATGTAGCTTTATATTAATACTAGCTGCAATCTATTGCACACCTCACAATAACTCTAGGAGGTGGGTACCATTATTATCCCCCATTATACAGAAGAGGAAATTGAGGCTCAGGAAATCAGTCTCTAGATTCTAAACCATTTTGCCTTTATACTAAGCTTTATAGAACATCTTGTTATCTTTTATTTTTATTTTATTTTATTTTTTTGTGAGGAGATCAGCCCTGTGCTAACATCTGGCAATCCTCCTCTTTTTTTGCTGAGGAAGACTGGCCCTGGGCTAACATCCGTGCCCATCTTCCTCCACTTTGTATGGGACGCCGCCACAGCATGGCCTGCCAAGCAGTGCGTCCGTGTGCGCCCGGGATGCGAACTAGCGAACCCCGGGCCGCCGCAGCAGAGCGCGCACACTCAACCGCTTGCGCCAGCAGGCCGGCCCTTGTTATCTTTTAGAGAAGGGTTTTTTTCCCTCCATCCTTCTAAGAATCTTTTGTGCAAAGAGAGCATTAAGAAATGTTGTGGAAGAGGAATGAGATTTAAAATCAGGTTATTCCGAAAGAGGATGTATAATTTCATAACGGACTGGCTCCTTAAAGATGTTTACACACATTTTGAACATGCCTTTTAAAAATTTGTCTTTTCTTAATGTGAGTAAATGACTAATCTCTCAAATAACATCACTACTGCCTGATCTTGAATGATATTCTTTCAAATATAAATGGGTGTCACAATATCTGAGAGGAGAAGTAGCTGGTTCTAAAATAAATTTAAAAATGAGGAATAAGAAATAATAATTACTATATTAACAAAAAAAAAGGTGTTCTAAACAAATTTTTAAAGTTAAAAGAGGGAGATTTTGTTCATCTATAATCTTACGAATAATTTCTACCTTGGAGCATGGTTCTGGAGATATATTTTAATCTGAAAGCTCTGTGCCTCTCATCTTGTCAATTTCCTCTAAGTGAGTGGGTAGAGCGTGCAAAAGGTGTTAAATGGGGCTCAGGGGAGCATGGTCCAAATTTTCTGAATTTTACAAAAGCAGTGGCAATTTTTATTACTTTTCTTAGAGTTATTTCAAAAGGACACATATCCTGATATCGTTTCATCTCTCATAATTTGTAGTCATAGTGAGCCCCTTTAAGAATCTGGCCAGCAACAAACACAGTGACCACCCAAAGCACTCAATAAATGCTTAGTAAGTAAAAAGTGATGTTAAGATTGACTTCAGCTAGCGCTGGGCTGAGAGGTCAGTGAAGATCGATCCACATTCCTTGCCCAATCTCACTTTTGACCTCGGGAACTAAACTGAGATTCTTTCTGCTGGCTCATGGTGGGAAGGTGCCAATAATTAAGTGACAAATTATTAGCTGATAACATTGAGGCAACTGCCTCCCTTGATTTCCATCCTCAGCCAGCACAGCTGGGCTTGGACAGCTGCCAGGGAAGCCATGGTGGTCCAGCTGCCCAGAGAAACAAACTCACGGAATTGTGTTTAGGTGTAAAAATCAAAGTGGGAAATTATGCAGATAAATAATGTTGCTTTGATAGCCAACTCTGATCTCGTCACAAAGAAGAAGTTAAGGAATAAGATGAGAAACAGATTTTAGAGTTATGGGGGTTGGTTATTTTGCAATACTAAAGGAACAGTGGCAAAAGAATTATACACACTAGTGGGGAAGACCTGTTACTGGTCCTCCCACTCCGCCTAGCTATGTGACCTGGGGTCGTTTCATACCTATCCAGTCTGGGGAGTTCTCATCTGTCAAAAAACGCACAGAAACTACAGAAAACTGAGTTCCTTTCTTTCCACATCATGTGAAATAAATTTTTTTCATTCTTTTAGAAAAAGATAATATAATAGCAATATAGACATTATAATTTTTTTTAAAAAATGTAAATATCATAACTCTCAGGAAACTTCATTTTTGCATGTTACCTCCCACATGTGTGGTTCAAATACAGTTGCACTCATAGTATATATACATTTTATGCAGAAATATTTAACAGTAAATAAATCCACCCACTTTAACAAAAACCTGTTTTTTGATCTGTTTGCTGAAATTTACTATATAGATTGCCAAATCTTTTATGTTACAAGTTCTGCCTAAGTTCTTTTATTCCTCTTTCCTTTCAGGAATGAAGGATCCTGCAGGACATTAGACATTTTGCTTGACTTTTGGACTCGTGCTGTCAGTGGGATTTTAGTTTGTAAACTAAACTTTATACGCAGTTGGACTAAACAGAGCATTTAAAACCACCATGACCTTTGGGTTCTCCCAAGTTCCTGTATGGCTTCAGCATCTACCACTTAATTAAAATTTCTCCTCTTGAAATGAGTGACCATCTCCGCCTTCTCAAAATACTCTCCTGTCTGCTCTCCCGACTCCACATTCTCCTGGTGCCCCTCCGACTTCTTCAGCCTCTCATTCTCAGGCTTCTTTGCTGACTTCTCCTCCTCAACACAGTCTTTAAATGTTGGCGTTTCCCACGGTTCAGTCTGGAGCGCTCGTCTCTTCTCTCACAATATCCTTTCCCTAGTTCATTTATTTCCATAGTTTTATTTTTTTTTATTTTTTATTTTTTGTGAGGAAGATCAGCCCTGAGCTAACATCCATGCTAATCCTCCTCTTTTTGCTGAGGAAGACCGGCCCTGAGCTAACATCAATTGCCAATCCTCTTCCTTTTTTTTTTTCCCCAAAGCCCCAGTAGATAGTTGTATGTCACAGCTGCACATCCTTCTAGTTGCTGTATGTGGGACGCGGCCTCAGCATGGCCGGAGAAGCGGTGCAACGGTGCGCGCCTGGGATCCAAACCTGGGCTGCCAGCAGCGGAGCACGTGCACTTAACTGCTAAGCCACGGGGCCGGCCCGTATTTCCATAGTTTTAAATACTTCCCTGAACTTCTCCTCTAAGCTCACATGCCCCCTATATTCACCTTACTTATCAAACTGCCTCCTTGCCATTTCCTCTATTTAACTGAAGATTGAAGATGCTGGTGGAAATAATCCACAGAAGAATCTTTTTTTTTTTTTAATTTTATTCATTTATTTTCCCCCCAAAGCCCCGGTAGATAGTTGTATGTCATAGTTGCAAATCCTTCTAGTTGCTGTATGTGGGACACAGCCTCAGCATGGCCAGAGAAGTGGTGCGTTGGTGTGCGCCCGGGATCCAAACCCCGGGCCGCCAGCAGCGGAGCGTGTGCACTTAACTGCTAAGCCACGGGGCCGGCCCCACAGAAGAATCTTAGAGCATGACCATCCTTAAGAATTCAGAACTTTCCTCACAGGCACCTCAAACTCAATATCTCCAAAATAAACCTCTTGATCCAACGCAACCCCCACCCCAGAACACTCCCTCTCCTAGTTTTCCTCCATCTCAATGAGTGGTACCATCCTCCACCCCAGTGCTCAATCTAAAAAGCCCTGTCATACTTAACTCCTCCCTCCCTCTTTTCTCTCGCGTTCAGTGAATGCAGCCGTTTCTGCTTCCTTGAATATTCCTCGTCTTCAGCAGTTTCTCTCCAGCTGTAAGCCATTCTCCACTCTGTCCTGGATCACTGCAGTAGTGACCTGACTGACTTCCCTGTTCACACTCTTGCTTCCTGCTGAAAGATAGCCAGAGCAATTTCTTTTAAACACGAATTGCATCATGACACACCACTGTTTGACAACCTTAAATGGATTATACTTCCAGTAAAATCTAAACTCCTTTCATGGCGTACGTGATCTTTCATGGTCCCCTTTTCCTATCTTGTCCCACCTGTTTCCTCGCCCTGTACCTCTCAGCCACACTGAACTCTTCTCTCCAACTGAATATACCAACCCCTTTTCTGCCTCAAGGCCTTGGACTCACTGCTACTTCTGTTTGGGACCTTGCTCCTCTACTCCTTGCTTGCCGACCTTCTGTTCGTTCCTCAGGCCTCAGCTTCGGGGTGACCTCCTCTGAGAGGCCTCCCTCTACCTAACCCCTCACACACACACACCATTAATGGCCCACTGCATCTTTTCTTTAATATCACATATTTAATTATGTATTTTTTCTCTGTTTATTTTCTTTATCTGTTTATTGACCATCAACTGCTTCTGCCACTTATCCTTTCACTAATTAATAATACATTAATATTTGTTGAATGAATAATTTACAAACTCTGAACACAAGATAATTGGCTTTAAAAGAGGGGGGGAAACTATTTAAACTTTCAAGATTTAAAAAATATTTCCAGTGCTTGGAAGTCTTTAGGTTTATAACCATTTGAGAATATAAGCCAATAAAATAATTTTAAGTAACAGTGCTCTCCACAAACTGGCCTACAAGGAAAGAGAGGCATTAATTTGTATATTTGTTGGGAATGTTTAACTGGAGATTGAAGATGCTGATGGAAATAACCACAGAAGAGTCATGGAACATGACTACTAAGAATTCAAAAATTTCCTCTCCTGGTGTTTATGGGAAGGATAATGTCAACAATGGTGTTAGCCAAACCTGCTCTTGTTCAATTATTAGTCACAATAAAGTCATTTGACCTGACAAAATGAGTGACAAGAGGGTTTTTATCATCATGGAACTGGTTCAGATAAAATATTCAAACATCTGGGATTCTCTCAGAGTTTGGGATCCTTTCCTGGTTTATGAAGAATGCATTTTTAAGAAACATCTGGCTTGAATTCCTTCCCTTTTGTTAATTAGGTAAACAGTTTAAAATTCACATAGTGTGAATTAGCCAGCCTATTCAAATATTTTGAAGGAAAGGAGTCTTCAGCGAGTGACATTATGGAACAAGAAACCATGTTAATTTATACTATTCTTTTGTTATTTTTACCTATGAAAGTAAGTGTGAAAATTTTTTATTATCCACCATGACAGTAGAGATGGACAGGAATATTTGTTGTTTGAATTAATTATGTATCTTTGGTTGTAGCATTATATTAGCATGTATCAACTGATCAAGGAAGGAAATAGTTCACATACAAAATCAGGGCTGACTGCTGGGCTGAGAGGCCAAGCAGGTCTTCCACCTTTTCCTTTAAATGGAATAATCCCCACAGCAGAAGTGGCACGTGTGCCTGCATGTATGTGTGTGTATTCAAGGTTACCTCCCCAGGGAGCAAAGATGTCCACACCAAGAACAGAAGCTGAGCAGAACCTACATAGAGAAGATTCAACAGCAAACCCAGGCTGTTTATATCAGTCAATGACTTCTGGGCAGGATAGGCGATTTTTTTTTAGGTAGTACTAAAACTAGAAGTTATAAACATCCTCTCTACTTCTCTGAGAGCTTACAGAGACAGCTCAACACAGAGCAAAGAATCAATTGAGAGAGAGTGGGAGGAGGGAGAATTTCCTGGATAACAGGTGGCTGCTGGAGGCCCTTGCAGCGTGTGTATTGACGGAGGAAAGACTTGCCTTCTCCTCTACACACATACATATCTGGCCCACGACAGTCGACGAAGATTCTGTTCTTAAAGGGAGCACTTTGGGCAACTGCAGATGGAGAAAGAAAACGAATGAAAAGCCTTCATGCAAGGAAATAATCATTTTGGTGACGACAAGCATGGTTGAGGAACAGCATGAAGACTCGGAGAGAACTACTTAATGAAAATATCCAAGGAAAGAGAAGGAGAAGATTCTGACAGGTCAACATAGCCACAGCGACCTCATGAAATCTGGTTAAGAATCACATTAAACGCTCAGTGAGGAGGGATTAAAAGTTAACACCAGAACTGTTCTATATATTTTTATGTGTTTAGTACATATACTTTTGATTGAATTAACTATTTGGTTAACTCTGTATTGTTAGTTGCCAGAGTATGGATTCAATTAATCTCAACTTATTTTGGGGGTGTGTATAAAAAGACCTGAATTAAAAAAAAATCTAGATGCTTTGTTAAAGAAAGGAAGCTGTCCTCCATGAATCCAACAGTTAACTGCAGTCAAGGTTCCAGAGTGGACAGACCAGGTCAGCAGCATCCCTTAGAGAACAGGGTTGTGGGGGGTTTGTTCCCGCCAAGGTGGGTTTTACTCTACCCTTGCAGGAATGGATGTTGATGGAATATGAGTGCTTCTGATCCTAAGGTGAGAGGCTGAAGAAATAAAGAAAAGGACTAATGGAAGGTTCTAACTTTACCATCTCCTTGACTTGTGTCTTTCAGCCTTCCAAAGGCTGTGTTTGTCCACTAGGCTGTAATCTCCCAAGACCACCGATAGCCATTGCTGGGATGGTCCAGAAGGTATTATGACATTCATTCTGGAGGAGTGATGATTGAGCTGAGAGTTAGGAAACTGGATTTTAGTTCATGATCTACACTAGCAACTAGCTGAGTGACCCTGCTCAAGTATTCCGGTCCTTTCAGACTGGAATTTTGGTCTGAAATTTCTTGGTCTAGTCCTGCTGACAGCATCCTCCCCCTCAGATGCAGAACCTTCTCTGTCTTGTCTTCACTTGCCCTCACTCTCCCTGGCTCATCGATTCCTAAACTCTGCCTGGAGAAGCTTTTGGTGGTTTGGACCCATAGACTCACCTGGACTGGGACCTCTTTCCAAGAATGCTTCTCTCAAATTGCAAAGCATCTGAGACATTTCTCTACTTCACTTAACGTACCCTTTCCTATCCTCCCATTCCTACCTATGAAAGTCCAATGCCTTCAAGACCAAGTCAAATCCTGAGTTCAAGAAACATCCTCAAAGCCGCTCAGAATATTTCCTCTGTCCTCCAGAATGATTTATGCATACATCTCTCTCTCCTGCTCCTCATTGACTGTGGGTTCCTCACAGGAGAGACCAGCTCTTCTTTGCCACAGACCCTAACATTTTGCTTTGTTGAGTCTGCTGAATTGCTTTGAACAAAATAATTCTGGTTTTATTAAATAAATATCACTGGGATAAGTGTAAAAGAACTTCTGTTTAGGTTATTTAATACACACACAACACATTCTAAGTGTTTTTAAAAACTCTTTTGTTGAGATAGAATTCACATTCTATACAATTCACCCATTTCAAGTATACAACTCAGTGTTTTTAGTATATTCACAGGGTTGTGCAACCATCACCACAATCTAATTTTAGAACAGTTTTGTCTCTCCAAAAAGAAACCCTGTACCCGTTAACAGTCACACCCATTCCCCCCTCCCCTCAGCCCCTGGCAACTGCTAATCTATTGTCTGTCTCTATAGGTTTACCTATTCTGGACATTTTACGTAAATGAAATCATACAATACGTGGTCCTTTGTGATTTAAGCTTTGTGCTATGGAAACACTCAGAGATTTTTCTTTTTAAAAGGTTGGCTCCTTTAAATAAATCTCTGGTAAAATCCACTTTAGGAGGGAGAAATCATTAATCAGGCAGGAGGAACACTGAGTGACCTTTTTAAGAGTATTTGTATTTTAACAGTGAATAACAATGCCATCACACAAATAAATGACTCTTATTTAAGAGGAAGACACTTTGGGCGAATGTAAAATACATCAGGGAGCAGTTGTCCTCTCCCAAGGCTGGCTCTCACCTCTGCAATCTTCTGACCCTCCAGCATACCCCAATTGGAGGAATTGTCAAATTCTTGGGAAAGGCAAAAAATTCGCAATGTATCTTCTCACTAATAGAACGAGGTGCAGTTTTTCAATAATCCTTGAAAAGTTTCCTAAGAATTAAACCCACTCTCTTAAAGAAACAAGTTTAAACATTTATTACCTATTTTTTGGATTCTAAGATGCACAGTTTTTCACATTTAAATATTCCTTCAATTGGGATGCATCTTACAGTCGCTGCTGGCCTGGTGACCGTCATGGAGGAGTTGTCATAGCTGGCACAAGCGCAAACCTATCATAGCTGTTCATAGGGTGTTTCAATTGAGATGTGTGCATGGTTGGCCCCACCTGTGCTGAGTCCCCAGGCCACTGACAATGTCTTCAGCAAGTGCACACTATGATTAGACATTGACATTCTCCATACCCATTGCTCCTGATAGCACGGAGGATGATATTATGTGAAGAAACACAGATACTGTTGACCGAGGGTTGAAAGTGGTTCAGAAGACTCAAGTTCTGCATGCAAAGAAGTTTAGGAATACCCTCACCTGATACTTTCCTTTCTACATATGCACAAAAGTGATATGTGATTTTAAAAAATCTATATCTAAGTAAGTGTGAAGGAGCATTTTCAAACGGATTTTTTTAAAAAGCTTGTGTTAGAGTTTAATTAGCAGGCATTTGTTTCTTTCTCAGTGACACATAAAATAATGATACATTTTACTATCTTAAATTCTGCAGCTTAAACTCAGTATATCCCTGGTGTGTTATCTCATTCTGTGCCCTTTGTAAATTAGAGAAGAGGCTGAGAAATGGAGCCGAACTCTCAGAGACTCAAGCCAGCAGGGCTAGAAAAATGAGTCTTACGTAAGGAACTTTGGAGGTTACTTCTCACGCCCCAATTGTTGCACAGAGAACAACAACAACGAAAATCATGATAGAGAGGAGCAAGTTGAGAAACACAAGATTCAAGGGGGGTGCAGTTTTCAGAGGCTGGCCAGCAGCCTGGAGATGCTCTACAAGCTCCTGGAATCCTCTGGAGCATTGCAGAACTCCATAAACTGTATGCTGACATCATCCTTGTCTGGGCAAAGATGGGACCAACAGCCACCCAAGAATGGCATCTCAGAATCCCTAATGAATTAATCACCATAAACCAGAGCGGGAGAGAGAGAACATGCTCGTGCCCTCAGTCGGCCTTCGCCAGGGAGTCCCACCTCCCATTCACCAATTAACTTTACAGTTGCATCTGCCTTTCTGCCAAGCTCTCTCATAAAGGAGTTTATCACCTTCTGTTCTGCTTTCTTCCCAAATGTGAATCAGAAACCAACAGTACCGTTTAAAAAGGCACTTTCAGCAAATCCAATTATGCTCCCAAGCACCTTTACACAGAATGAGTGAGCTCTTCTGCATTTCCTTTTGTGGCTTTATTAATGGTGCTGGCCCAGAAGCTCACTGCTAGCTGGGGCCAATAATAATAAGAAACGCTTGTTTATGTGCCAGGGGCTGTTCTGAGGTCTTCACGTATATTACCTCATCAAATCCTCAGGAGAATCCTATGAAGCAAGTACTGTTATTACACTCATGTTACAGATGAGGAAACTGAGGCACTGAGAAGTTAAGAAACTTGAGCAAGGTCACAGCTCTAGACAGAAGAGATGAGGGTTGAACCCAGGCAAGCTGGCTTCTAACCACCGTTATGCGCGACCGTGAAGGAAGATGATCAGACTCCTCACTTTGCCTTTTTGTAAGCAAAGAATGTGAAAGTTAGCTAGTCCTGTGGTTTTCACGCCTTTACAATCAGTCTTACTTAGAACTCAACAGGTGTAGAGGATCCACTCAGAGATGCCCTGTTTGAATGGGGGAGGGGCCTGTAGGCATTGTGCCTGTCTGGCCTTCCTCTAGACCCCTGAGGTGGCCTTGAGCATTTCCTGGGACTCCAGGGGCTTCTGGGAAACCTCTCCTAAATGCCTCTTTGTATCAACAAGTTACCTGAGATCTCAGAGAAGCTGCTGACTTTCCCAGGCTGTAGAGCTTGTTTTAGGCGGGCGGCCGCAGGCAGAGCCCAGCCCTCCTGCCCCGCTCCTGGCTCCCTGGCCCTGCCCCAGCATGCTGCCTGCGCACGTCGGTTAGCGCCCGCTACGCTGCACTTAATGAGGACAAACAAATGTGCTCATCGCTTTGAGTTCAAGTGTGAATGGTGTGATCATTCTGCTCCTGCTAAGCAATCCTTCCTCTGGAAAGATCTAGGGCAGATGCTGCAGAGCCTTAAACATAAACTCCCAGAGAACAGAGGCATGCTTACAGGGAAGCCCTCAGAATCGGAGCTGCACGGTAGTTCTGTTCCTGAATTCATCTCAGTTAGTCTCATCTTCAAGGAAATTTCTTGTCCAGCTATTACTATTATTTCATCCCTGATATTGTTAGGAAGTCTGTCCTTCTAACTTATCCCTAATAAGACAGGGGACAGAAATCCTATACCACTTGAGAAATTTTGAAGGATTCATTCAAGTTGGTAGTATCTCTTTTTCTGGGAGTATAAATCCCCAACTTCTTCTGTATGGATCACTTTGTATTTGCAGAGAGCCCACAAAGCGTCATTGTTTTTGAAAGCATTGCTGCTTGAAAACGAATCTGTGTCCTTTCCTTCACAGCAGGCGCTATCAAGACCTTTTCTGAGGGCTCCAACCAGACAGATGGAATAATTGGCCATGAAGTAATAGTAACATACAATTACCACTCTGTGTTTTTAAGTTAATAAAGAAATGATTCTTTGATTGCAACACTTTCCTTTGTGTTAACTGAACTTTTACTACCTGACATGGTAGTTTAACAACTATTTCAGAACTCTGGTCACAAGCATAAAAAACCTAGCCCGACTTGCCTCCGTCTCTGGCCTTGTCTGATAGTGCCTTGATAACTTCAATAGTGTGAGACATTTATGTAAGATAGAAGAAAAAAAAAGAATTAAGTTTTTGCCCAATACTGATAAAAACAATTCCATCTTCCTCTATGAATAGCTGCATTATATTTAGAGTCAAGTGCAACCACAATATTATGTTCTGCATCTCCATGCATCTTCAGATATGTCTGCCTTCATCTTTTATACATTTGGCAAAGTTATTTATGCTCACACTTAATTTCTCTCTAGAAATAATGCCATACTAGTCATTAAGAAATATAAATTTCCTCTTGCTCTGGCTTGAGATCAGGGAGCTCTCAGCCATAACTTGGAAAATTGTGGGGAAAATGAGCCACTCAGTTGTGAAAGACATTGTTAATATAAGAAGACAATCCTTCTGCTTTATGTTAAGCATAAAGCTTAACTTCTTGGATCTCACTCACATCTTAAGTCTGTAGTCAGGGCAACAATAAGCAGGGGGCAAACGTCTTCTTGTCTGGATGCAACCAAGTGTAAAAGAAAAAAATATATACCATCTTTCAAAAGATATTCTACTAACAATAAATGCTATCAGAATTGCCTCATTTCTTTTAGTAATTTTCTAATGCAATCTCTCTCAAGTGGAGCATTTTCAATATATAGATGTGCAATCTTCACCCAAGACCTACTAGATCAGAATCTTTGGGGACGTGACCCAGTTTGTTAAAAAGGCTCCACGAGTTTTTTGCCGTGCCTACCCTAATTGGCTAAGAAGGACTTTTCTCCATGGTTTATTTTTATATTCTATTTTTTTCTAAAATTTAAAGATACTTAAATATTCTAATTCCTATTCTAAAATTTAAAGCCCTTTTCTTTTGTAACTTTTTGTAATGTTTTATTGATTTTGCGGATGGCAAAATGAATTTCCCTGGTTAAACTATCACAACTTTAGGAGATGATTTGAAGGGCAAAGTCGACAGCAAATGATACGTGGAGGAAGGGAGACAGGATGAGAAGTTTAGGGAGTTCACCAACTTTCAGTTTGAAGGAAGCAGTGTTTGTGTGGGTTAAAAACTCTCACCATCTGCTGACTTTATGCAATGACTTGGTGTCAAGCCAGCAGCAGACAGGTGCCTCTGTGTCACCAAATACTGGCTTGGCCATTGTCACTAATATGCAGTCTTAAGTGTAGAGGTGCAGCACTGAGCAGACCTAGCAGGGCCTCTGAGCTGTGTAGGTGTCCCCTTACCTGTAGAGGACCCCTGAAGCCTTGGGGAGAACCAGGCTGAACATCCATGGAGCAGGGCCTCCAGAGATGTCATTTCCAAGCAGTTCTCAATTCCTTCTGGAAACACACATTCCTGCACACACCTGGCATGGCTGATGAAGAGGTCGCTGCCTCAGAGTGTGAGTGGTGCAAGGGTGAGAAGTGGTTAAACCAGGCACAAAAGGCAGGCCAGAATCCACCAAGTTTAAACTAATATATTGTATTTTCATATGTCTACGAAGTCGTTTTACACAAAGAGCATTTTCTCTTGGGTAAAACAACACCCTTTCAAAATGGCAAAACGTGAAATAAGAGGGAATCACAATAGGTTAAATCTGCTCCAAGCTATGGTTTTCTACTGGCAGATGCCTATCATAAGTAGCTTGTAAAATCAGCCACTGTGACCGTCCACGCATGGGCTCTGCTGATTTTACAAATACATAGTAATGCAGCCGCCTCTCCAAGAGCAGGCTTCAGCCTGACGGTTGCACAGTCAGCAGAAATCATTTCTTGCAGGAGATAGAATTTCGTCGTTTAGCAATATTCCATCAAAGGACGCTGCATCCTCAGCCACACACGCTATTTCAAGGGAGGCGGCTGCCCTACCCCTGACTGCTCCTCTTCAATTAATAGGCAGCCAGCAGGTAATCAATGCCTTTTACACAGGATGGCAGAGAAGAATCTGTAGGTCTCCGTATTGGGAATATTTATCATGTGTGGCAGACACGAGGCTTTAAAAAATAACGTGCTGTTTTTTCTTGATTATCAGACTAAATTGTGTTCAATATGGAAATGTTGAAAAATAAGAAAGCTTGAAAAAAAATCATTCTTAATTCAATCATTCACAGATAACCACTCTAATGTTTTCGCGTACTTTGCAGCCTCTTACACAATTGGCGTTACGCCATATATTCGGTTTGTAGCCTGTTCTCTCACTTAACATTATATTGTACATGCTGGACTTTAGTGGCTTCTTCTTGGATGATAAATGATGTTTCAGTGAATCTCCTTTTAGTCTACATTTCTGATTGTTTCCTTAAGGTAGATTCCTAGAAGTGGGATTTCTAGATTCAAAGGTATAAATGAACATTATGGCACTGAAACAAAGATTTTCTGGGTTAATTGGAAAACACACGCTGTGTTCATTGGTTGTGTAAGGCTGTTTCTGGGTAAAGAAAAAACACCTGCCATCAGCTTTTCTCATTCCAACACCTTTTTGATGTTGTTCTGGAAGTAGGTTTGATACTTCCTCTAGAGAATAGAGGATTGAGGGAGGGGACCCATGCTATGCGGCTTCCTTTTTTTTTTTTTTTTTTTGGTGTGTGAGGAAGATCAGCCCTGAGCTAACATCCATGCTGATCCTCCTCTTTTTTGCTGAGGAAGACTGGCCCCGGGCTAACATCCGTGCCCATCTTCCTCTACTTTATATGGGACGCTGCCACAGCATGGCCCAACAAGTGGTGCATCTGTGCGCGCCGGGGATCCGAACCCGGGCTGCCAGCAGCGGAGCACGCCCACCTAACTACTACAACACAGGGCTGGCCCCTGCGGCTTCCTTTTGTCCCTTCAGATCTTCTCTTCTCCACCCTGTTTTGCGCTCTGAACGACTGATCTTCATCAACTACACCACCGGTCTCCCTTGCTCTGTGCATTTCATTTGGGTTCAACCAATGAGAGATTCTGGCCAAGGACTCGAGGGTGGAAGGACAAAGAAGTCAGGTTATTATCCCCTAGACTGCTCCCTGAAGAATGCTGTGGGTTGGCTGCATCCTGTTTTTTTAAATCTTTATCTGCATTTTTTAAATTGTGGCAAAATATACGTAATTTTAGCCATTTTTAGGTGGTGTTATGTACATTTGCAATGGTGTGCAACTATCACTACTAATCCATTTCAAGAACTTTTTCATCATCCCAAACAGAAATTCCATACCTATTAAACAATAACTCTTCGTTATCCCCTCACCCTGGCCCCTGGTAACCTCTATTCTACTTTCTATATCTGAGAACTTGCCTGTTCTAGGCACCTCTTATAAGGGGAATCATATAATATTTGTCCTTTTGTGTCTGGCTTATTTTACTTAGCAAAATGTTTCCATGGTTCATCCACATTGTAGTACATATCAGAATTCCATTCCTTTTCAAGGCTGAATAATATTCCATTGTATGTACAGACCACATTTTGTTTATCCATTCATCTGTTGATGGACATTTGGGCTGTTTCCACCTTTTGGCTGTTGTGAATAAAGCTGCTAAGAACACTGGTGTACAATGGCTGCGTCCTTTTGCAAGGCCATAAGTTCTGTCAAGTGGTTCTTTCCATAGGCTATCTTCTGTTCCAATAACCACTCCCTTCCTTGGCCCTTTAAGCTTAGGGAGGTAGTGGCTCCCTACTGCTGCTAGTCTTGGGGTACTGGGTTTCCCTATACTCCAACCATGTCTTTGTAATTCTTCTCTTTATTAATCTTTCTTTGAATTACCCAGCTTGAGTGTGCCATCTCTTCCCTGCCAGGATTTTGACTTTCACTGAACTTTTGCTGTGAAACTGTCTCCACGTTAGGCTTGAAACAACTGAATACCTCTCAGAGTACCTGGTCATATGGCCAGTGCATCCCACAGTAGATACTGACAAGCACCTGGAAATGTAAAATAATGCAGATGCCCAGGCTCCACTCCATTTCAATTGATTCAAAGTATCTAGAGCGAGGACCTGGAAAATCATCATTTTGAAGAAGTTTCCCAGTGATTCTAATGCTGTTAGTCCAATGTCTATAATGAACCCCTGGCATTGGGACTCTTGTTTGCAGCTCTGAACCAAGATGTAGTTCTAGGTCTGCTTTAAGAGTTTAGGCCAAGATTTTTTAACTAAAATAGCCAAAGTATATTGAAATGAAGGTATTTGAAAGTTAGTCACCTTTCATTCACATCCAACTTCTAAATTAACTTTGTTTCATATTGGGTTGCCTTCCAAATGGTCAAGCTTTTAGGAAGAAAGAACAGAGAATGATTTTCATACCCAGAAATTGTCTTCTAAGCTGCCAACGTCATGTCCATTTCTCTCCAGGCATTGTCTCATTGCACTCTAATCTTTTTAGGTTCCATTCTGTAACAGGAGTAAAAGGCTAAGACTGAGAAGTCACCAGCGTGCACCTTCATACTTCTGAAAGTTGCTTAATTAACAATACTTCCCGTGATATATTTCCTGAAGTATACAAATACAGCTGTCCTTAAGTGTAATGTCAAATGCCACCTAGACAAGCTATGATTGCATTACCAATCCCTCCTGGCAAGCGATGGCTGCAAATTTAAACGGTGCTCAGAGATAAGTGGGGAGCTGAAAGGCAAGATAAGAAAACAGGCTTTATCTACCTCAATATTTTGCCAAAGGCAACTATGAATTCATAGTATTAAATAAGTTATTGTAATATTCTTTGCTTATTACCTCATTTTTATTCTCAATCCTGTGAGGTGGTAGTTTCAGGCAATTCATTTAACTTCCCTGATCTTTAATTTCTTCATCTGCAAAAAAGAAAGAGAGAAAAAATATTTTGCTGTACTAAAAAGCATCTAAGATCTCATCAAATTAAAAATTCTTTGGTTCATGAGTTCCGTATTACAAATGAAGAGATGAGGTGCAGAGGAGTTTCAATGACAACTCTAAATTCAAACCACTCTATAACAATGGGATTAAGCTTCAGATCCAGGCCTCCCAGTTCTTAGCTTAGGAAATAGGCCAAAACGAAGCCAGTTAGAAGGTTAAGAGAAATTTAATTAGTGATAAAACAAAATAAAAACAGAAAGAGAAAAAGCAAACAAGAATGGATGCTGTAAATACCGGACTTTCCCCACCACTGGGGAGACTGAGCGGGGATGTGGGGGCCGTGGTTAGTGCAACCTGTCAGCCCTGAGGTTTTAAATTATGAAATATCTCCAATCTTAAGTGAGCTGGATGGGAGCTAAGTGCAAGCGAGGTGTTAAAAACGACGGCGAGACCCTTGTCTGGTTCATGGCGGCGTTCAGTTCGGGTCAGCCACTAGAAATAACCCGTGACTCTGCATATATAGCACAGGCGCCTCAGAGGCCAGATGCGAAGGCTTCACAGGACTAACAATGGTCCCTTCCGGGGGCTGATGAATTTTTCCAAACTTATCCACAAACCTCTTTTTTCTCCCCTCATCTTCAAGATAAGAAGTTGAGTCACTAAGTTTGCTTCCTGATTCTTAACTCAAAAAATGAGTAACCTTCATTTTCTAAGCATCTTTCTAGATTCTGCTGCAGGCTGCCCTATGGTCAACTCGATTGCTTTCATAGAAAGCAGACTATGAACTGTTGGTAAATTGAGCTTTGAATGTTTAATATTTCAATATAATAACATTTGGGAATATCTTATTTGTCTTTTGAAGAACTTGATCCTAAAACGCTATCATAATCACTATAGCAAATTGCTGTTTTGAACTAGAAGTGGTAAAAAAAAAAAAAATAGATAACTTCATTTTTAGCACATAACATACAACTTGTGTTTACTTCAAAATCAAAAATAGGTTTCTGCTGAGGAGAAAAAAAAAAACCCTCTTTTTCTCATCAGGCAGTGGTTTAAGAAAGTCTACTGCAGATTGTCCCCAAAGGAAAACCCATACTTTCACTTCTGCAGTGTGCACGGCCTTTGACCAGTGCTGAAATGCCACTAAATTTGAAATAACGTTCTAACACACCACACTCTAGCATTGAGTTAACTGTTGGCGTCATCGGCACAGGCAGAAATCAGAAGTCAGTGCCTGCAAAGCCTTAATGTCTTTGGAAGTATGGACCCCATAAAATAAAGCCTGTAGGCTCAGGACAGCTTCCTGGAAGCCAGGTGTTGACTTTTACTGCAGTGTCATTGTCATGTTCATTTTCTAAGTGTTTTGGGCTAATCGAATAACGCTGTGAATCCACTGTGGCCACAACGCCTTCACCTCACAATGAATACATGAAACAAGAAACAGACGTTCCTCACACTCCTCAGTAAATTCAGTTCCTTTTTTCTTATTCACTTCTTTCACGGAATGGCTTTTTGATCATGGCAATGAGTAAATGACTAATAGAGGTAGTAACGAGTCTATGGGGACAAGCTACAGGGGGATGAAACGACTATTCTCATGGCCAGAAACTGCCCCCTCCGTGGTAGAGAGGATGAGAGGGACACTCCCTCCTTTTGCTCTAGGACCTACAGGTCTCAGGGTGTGATGCCAGGTTTTTGTGTTGTGTTAGGATCTGGGGGTCCTGTTGAGAGTATAGGGTAAAACCACATTCCTGTGGGTAGAGGCAGGAATTTCCCTGGTGGTGGTGGTGGTGGTGTGTGCGTGTGTGGGTGTATGTGTGGTCATTCCCAGGGAAGCAGGCTGGTCCTCAGTAGGGAGCTAGAAGTGGGAGGGCAGGGCAGGCAGACAGGAAGGGCAACGCTTTCTTCTCATGGCTCCCCCTGCCCCTGGGCCAGGATTTAGAAACAATTTTCCAACCCCGTCCCTCTGGGGGAGGGAATAAGATGGCCTCCATGGTGGAGACAGCCTGGGAGCAATGTGGTGAGGCACGTCCCAAGAGCCAGTGGACATTGTAGCATGTCGTTGCTCTCTGTGGCTTTTGCTTAGGCTTGCTTTAACAATTTCAGCTCAGTCGTGCTTGTGCCGTGAGGAATTAAAGGGAGAGTTGTGAGTCTTCACCAGGGTCAGCGTGGTACAAGGGGGAGCGTGGGTCTCAAGTGGAATAGTCCCAAAGGGATGGGGAACGTTGGGAAGCAGAAGATGGCATCTGGCTGCCAGCCGCGGTGGTGCTTCTTCCTCTATTGCCAACCTTGGAGGCAATTTGCATAGTGGCTATGCAGAGGACTCTGGAGTCAGACTTCATGGGTTTATGTTTCAGTCCTGTCACTTATCGGTTGCTGACCTTGGGCAAGTTACACAGCCTTTCGGGGCCTCAATTTTATTATCTGTGAAAAGAGGATAGCAACAGGTCGGTTGTAAGGATTAAACAAATTCATTTGATAATATGTAAATACTACTTAAGTGTTAGCTTTTATCTTAAGATTAAGGTTGCTGGTGGATTTCCTGACAACAAGATTCTCAGGATCACTGGAGAAACGGGTGAGCAGCTGTGTAAGGCAAGGCCAAGGAGAAAAGAAAGGACGGGGAAAAGTCAGAGAAAAGGAAGATGTGGTCTTCCACATCCACATGGCAATGGATGTGAAATGGTTAAAAAGGACACCCTGAACTGTCACCTCTAGGGGAAATTGTCATAGCATCCTGTTTCCATCCAATGGAGAAAAAAGGAGGGGTGAGCTTTCAGCTTGGACTCAGGACTCCTTGATGGTAACAAAAGGAGTGGATTCAAATAAATCAACCCTCCATGGAATGAAAACTTTCTATATTTTACAATACAGTGAACTTAAGCACACACTCTAAAGGATATTCAGCGAGGCAACTCACAAAGGAGCTGATGAAAACCCTTAGTCATAAGGGGAATCTGTTTGGCTCCCATCTGGCATCTTCTTCTTGTGACACATAAGGTCTGCTGGTCCCCCACTGTATTAGTTTTCTAGGGCTGCCATAACAAATTACCACAAATCGACTGGCACAAAACAAATTTATTCTCTTGCAGTTCTGGAGGCTAGATTCCAAAGTCAAGGGGTTGTCAGGTTGGTTCCTTCTGGAGGCAACAGTTAAGTTCCAGGATGAGCTTGGTGACCCCCTCAGAGCCTCCAGCTGCGTATGAGAATTTCCACAGGGGCCGACTGCGACAGTAGTGGGGTGCCTGTAGCGAGATTAAGGTTTACACAGAACAGCACTGGGAAATGCTAGAGGGAGGGGTTGCATAAAAAAATGGATCCACATCTGTTTATGCTACCCTTTCCACACCACACTGCTAAGCGTCTGTCAGAGAATTGCCCAGTCTCCTCAGGGCGCAGCTGGCCACCAGAGGAAGGACGGAGAGCTCGGTGCAGGTCCTCTCCCCATGGAAACAGCCGAGACTCCTGAAGGCTGGCCCCAGGAGCCGGCTCCTGACATGAAGGATGGCTGTTATTAGATGGAACTAAGAATGACATTCCATGCCACTTTATTTTCAAATGGGCAAGAGCAAGTCAACGGCCCTTCCTTTTCATCTGGCAGGGTATTTTCTTCACGCAGCGGCACTTAGCAACGGCTTCGTCCCTCCTGATTAGTGCTGCCATTAGAGAAATGATGCCTCGGCACAGTGAGTCATCTCCGATCCTGACAACTGTAACCATTCCAGATGGTGAGAACATCAGCGACCATAATGGCCCTTCTTGTCAGCCTTCGCTGCGGATTGTTCTCGGAACCGCAGGGGATAGACACAAGCTTGTAGCCTGGAGAGATTTACAAGGTGTGGCTGCAAAGTAATGACACTCATTCCACAAGCCACGTGTGGAAATCCGCTTTTCTTTAGAGGCACAACTTACACGAGGGGACAGAGTGCAACACCGACTGTGAGAAGCAAAGAACAAAAAGACTCCTGCGACCCAGCAAAACGCCATGCAAGAAAAGGAACAGGTGTTCACTGTCTCCGGGACCATGCTGTCAACAGGAAGGCTCTTTGCGGACCTCTTTCATACTGTCAACTAGATAGACATGCAGGCCTCAGAGGAAAAGACAGCCATCCAATAGGACTGTCTTTCAGTGTGAGAAAAAGCAGCCAACTGCCATTGCTCATGCAGACAGCAAAAAGCCCAACATCTTGGCATTTCGGATTCTCAGGGAGAGATATGCTAAGTTAAAGAAAAATCAAGTCAGTTTTTAGAATTTGTGCAAATGACTTCATGAAGCTGGTTGAGTCAAGCAGTTTTCCCCACACCTGAATATCTGGTTTCTTTGGAAAGCTCTAAGAGGGTACTAAGCACAGCTGAATTTATTTTACCAAATTTCAAGCTTACGTTATAAAAAATAGTGCTGGGCGAAGGCTCATCATCGTTATGGCAAAGAGAAGCGCTCATTTCACAATGGGTTGTTTAAAGTTAATAGAGGATCAAGTGAGCAACTGCTAAAAAGATGATGCATTGGCTTCATTCCGTGTTGTTACAGAGCTCAGCAGCTGAGTTAATATATACACAGAGATGTTGGCAGACGGCTCCTTTTGGTAATAATATGCATTTTTATGAATGGCTCATTTATTTTTTATATGTTCCTCTTTAGCCCTGCCCTCATTTCTCCCCTCTGTATTGAGTCTGGTTCCCAGGACTCTGAAGGTAGAGGAGGAAGGAGAGCTCTGCATTTTAATGGAGAGAATGAGCAGGCTGCTGCTTCAGACAGCTCCAAAGCAGTGAAAAATGAAGAGAAAAAAAAAATTAGGAAAACAAATCAGTGGTAGAAATTGGTTTCAGAAGGGCCAGTCAGCTGGTTATTTACCGAGTCTACACCCTGTGTGTCTTAGTGGGTGTGTTTGTTTCAAATCCAGGCAGTGACTCATCATTATAGGGACTCTCTCCCATCCACTCACCTCCTGCAGGAGGAAACTCGATATGCACAAGGCATTTTATCTTTGTCATCTAATCACCTGAAGAATAAGAGGAGCATATTTACTTGGGCAAAAAATAAAGTACAGCTCTCAAAGGAAAATGCACTAGACCTTGGTCTTAAAAGTTACAGGGGCAGAGGGGAGAGGGGCTTGTGGTTGTCCTAGCCTCTCTTGCAATTGCGTGTATGTTTATAGCAGGACCCCCAAGGGTCTGATCCTCACTGCTGTGCCCACCAGATGCTCTGCTTTCTCCAGGTTTCTGAATGTTTACCATGAAAGTGAAGTAGGGCATCAAGGCTGACCTCCGTTAACCCCCGGAGCATTTATTCCTCTTGGCTTGGCTCTCCCTCCTCACCACTCTCCTGCAGAACAAAGATGCAAATAGGAAAATCAGGAAAGAGATGGTTAAGGAGCTCTCTGGGGTCCCAGGCCACAGCTAAGAGAGAGAGCGGAGATTCCTCAAAATATACAAGAGGCAGGAGAGCCAAGTGGTTAAGAACTTCAGCTGCAGAGCTAGACTGCCCTGCGTGGAGTCCGGGGTCTCCTGCTTACTAAACGTGCCACCCTCAGCAAATTGCTTAACCTCCTCGTGCCTCAGTCTCTGGGAAATGAATACGATCAGAATACCACTCTCAGAGGTTTGTTGGGAGGTTTAAATGAATGAGTGCAGGTAAATACTTAGAACTTTGCCTGCAATGAAGTAAGTTTTAGCCACCGTTGTTATTATTTCAACTTCCTGTACTAAGCAGTTCCTGATGTAAATGCCCAGAAATGCCCAATTGTACCTGTTACCCTAAACTAGGAAAAAGAAGACCAGGTCAGGGGAAATGATGCATCTCCCCTCGCCCTTTCTGATCCATAATGAACGGAGTGGTCTTTGAAGGTCATTGTACCTGGGGGCTGAGGGAGAAATGCTTGAGGAAGGTTTTCCCACGGGTGGAAAACTGAAAAGACCTCCTCCTCCAGGACTCGAAGTTGGTCATGCCCCACGTGTGTTGGTAGATCATGAAGCCTTGGGGGGCTCCCTTGGAACTGTGCAGGGGCTTCGAAACACACCCAGTAGGTCAAAGCAGACCTGCCCCTGGTGGACTCACACTGAAGGCGATAAGGCATTCATTCATAGGGAGTAGTTAGATAAAATACAAGGCAGCCTCCGATCAAACCTCCCCAGTGAGTGGTCGAGAAGGGAGTGCTCAGGGGCTCAGGGTAAAGTCAGCGCAAACAGCTCAGCCCTGGGAACCAGGTCATCCCTTATCCTTCAGGCCTCTTTTCTCAGGGATAATAGGCTTCTCTCTTTTTCTTCCTCCTCCTTCTCCTTCCTCTTTGAGAATTTATTTGCAACACGTTTCAGAGGAAGACAGCATGTTGAGGCTGGATAAAAGCTTAGAGAGGATTTCTCAAAGTGCGGTCCTCAGATTCCCAGCTTGAGAATTTTCTGGGGTGCTCATTAAAACTGCTGATTCCTGGGCCAAACCCCAGGCTACTGAATTAGCCTTCGGGGTGGTGACCCAGGACTTCGCATTTTTAAAAAGCTGATCAGATGCTTATTATGCACAATTTAGTGTGAAAACTGTTGACTTGGAAATGATTTAATCTAGCTTCTTTATTTTGCAGATGGGCAAACTGAGGCCTGGGAAAGTGAAGCAGCTTTCCCAAGTCACCCAGCTAGTTAGTGGTAGAAGCAGAACCCGTAGGAGAGGAAATGCGGGAGTGTTCCTACTGCAGAGAGGGCTTCAGGCTCTCTGGATGCAAAACCTTCCCAGACAAGCAAATGCTGCGTTCCCTTTCCTCTCCAGCTGGCGTACCATCCTGGCCACAGCAATGTGGGACTTATTGCCATATTTTACAACAGACATAAATTGGGCATTTCCAAATAAAACTAGAATCCGGTATATGTCCCATGAAAATAAATTAATTTTAATGAGGATCTCACTTATAGTGTTTACGGATTTTGCACGTTTCATAGGGCAATTTAATGCTATTTTACCTTGAATGTTGATATGGAATTGATGAAGCATTTTTTTTTAATAGGCAAGAAAAGACCATAAGTATAACTATTTCCCAGTCTTTTCAATTCCGCAAGAATTACTAATAATAACACAAAACTATGTAAAGTAGCAGAGAGTAGATAATGACAGAGTTGGGAAAATGTCAGTGATAAAGAGGAAGGTGGGGGAAATACAGCTACAGCACAGATATCTGTACTTTACTTCAAAGTAATGATGTCTTAGAAAATGTCGTTATGGCTCATGCATTTGTCATTATATTGTAAGTAATTCAAAGCCAGTGTCTATGACTATTGTCTCCTTTATACTGTCCCACAACACCAAGCTCAGTCTTACGTAAATTCTCAAAATATGTTGCCTGATGAATGGCAGAGGAAGTTGAGGAGAAGGCAAAATAGTGGGAACGTGGGTATGTGAGGGTCAGAGAGGAAAATGAAATCAAGGAGTGGAGGAAGCCAGCGTCTACTTCATAGGATTGGTGTGTTTAGAAGGGGACCAGTTGTCACAGAGGAGAGTGGCGTGGTCTGGCAGGCAGGCCACAATGAGTCCAAGGAAGCACGATGGTAGCAGGGCAAATGTGGGAAGCTAGAGTGATAGAATTTAAAGCTAGGGTGTGTGAGAAGCCACTTATCCAACTTTATATCTCTTAGCAAACAAACAGCTAAACCATCCGAAGTGGATAGCTCTCTGTTCTAATTTCATTCATTCATGTTCACTGATTCATACAATGATTCCAAAAATATTTGTTGCTTTCTAATAATAGTGATAATAATGACTACCATTTATGAGTACCCACTCTGTGCCATTACCCCATGACTTGATGAGGAGCTGAGGCTCAGAGAGGCTGGGTAACTTGTCCAAGGTCCCACAGCTGGGATTCAAATCCAAGCCTGTTCCATGTCTGCCGGAGCTTTGAGTCGCTGTAATGTTGCATAAAGTCAACCCTTATTCAGGAATGTTCAGCTCGGCCTGCTACAAACTCGCCCCACACTGTTCCTTCACTTCATCCAGCTCTGCTGCCCGCTTGCTATCTGATGTTGGCCAAGTCTCTTTGTTTCTGTGGGTCAAGTCTCTTCATCAGCAAAATGCAGGGACTGGACTAGGCGATTACCGAGATTCCTTGCTGCTCTAAAATTCCACGTATCTGTTACTGGGTACTCATTCCTCTCAGCTGGGGGACCATTTATGAAACTTCACATTTCCCTCATGACTTCCTTTAGGCTGTTGCTTCCTATGGTAGAATCAGCCATTGCCCACAGGACATACATTATTCTTAGTAGAAGAATCCTTGACCTTCTTTGGGATAGCAATGCACCCATCTAAAAGGCTACATTTCCAGCTTTACTTAAAGGAAGATGTACTCCTTTTCTAAGTTTTGGCCAATGAGATGTAAGTGGATCAGGCTTTCCGGGGAGGCCATTCACTCTCCCCCTCTTCCTTCCTGCTGCCGGAAAGACAGGTTTGATGACTCGAGCTCTGGCAGCCATTTGGGGCCAAAGGTGACTTCGAGGGTAGAATCCACATGCTAAGAATTGTGGCACAGAAAGATAGAGAGCACATGGTTCTTGGATGACTGTTGAGCCCCCATACCAGCCCTAGACTTCCCACCTACAATCTTCTTTTAGGTGAAAGAAAAACAAACCCTTTCAAATTTAAGCCTCTGTTCTTTTGGATTTTTTGCTATATGCAGGCAAACCAGTCCTAACTGATATACCTACAAACTCTTCACTCTTTCTTTCTCCAGCTGTAATATTTCCCTTAAATTGTAGTGCTAAATTTGCTACCAACTGCTGGACAAATTGATGACCTGCTGGCACCTCCAAATCAATATGTACAATGCTAGATTCATAATCGCCCCCGGAAAACGGTTTCTTCTGTGTCCCCTGTTGCAGTAAATAGCAACACCACTTTTCCTGTCACTTGTGTTCAGAAGCCTGGTGTAATCATTCATTCCTCTTATTCAATTAGTTACCAAATCCTATAGAGTCTCCATTCATCGATCTAACGTTTTGAGGGCATATTATCTCACAAGATGATTGGTGCTTGGGTACAAGGGGAAGCCAAACAGAAATTTATCTGTTCTCATGATGCTGGCAATCAAGGGCAGGCATTTATCTGTTCTCATGAAGCTTATAATCAAGACAGGCATTAGTTGGCTAATCACAAACAAATATTGAATTGCAACGGCAGCAAGTGCTGCAAAGAAAAGGTACTGAGAACTTACAGTGGGGGATGGGGAAAGCTTGGACTGAGCTGAAACAGGAAGGATTAATGGGACCTAACGTAGCAAAGAATAGGGGGCTGTGGGGTGGCAGGGTAGCATTTCAGGCACAGGAAGTAGCAGGTGAGAAAGCCCGAGGAAGGAAGGAAGGGGCAGGGTATATTCCATGAGCTGAAAGAAGGCTGATGGCTGAAGCACTAGAAGCCGTGAGGGATCCAAGAGGCAAGGGAAGGGTTCAGACCATGTTAAGGACTTTGAGCTTCATTTTAAGGTCAATAGGAAGCCATCTGAAGGGTTTTAAGTACAAAAGGAGGGTGGGAAGCGACCTGATCGTATTTGCAGTGTCCTTCCTATTTCTCTTCTCCCCTTTTCTTAATTCCCTCTGCTGCTATGCTGGTTCCCTATTATCTGCTTCTCTTCCCGAAACTCACCCTCCACAAACTGAGGATCATTCTTCCAAATCCAGTGCTGATCATTTTGTTCCCTTTCTCAAAAGTCTTCAAGAGCTCCTCATTTCCTGCTAAATGAAATCCAACGTCTAAGGCAGAGTTCAAGCCAGCAGCCTTCATCACCTGCCACTCTCCCTCACATACCTGTGTGCTCCAGCCAAGCTGTACTGTACTGGGCTTCCCTGTCTCCGAGCCTTTCCTCTTGCTCTTCCCTAGGAACTGGAATGTCATTTTCTTGATTGATCACTTGTCAAAACCTTCTGTCCTTTAAGATTCTGCTCCAAGGCAACTTTCTCCCTGAGGTTTTGCCTGCTTTCCCCAACCCAGTCATCCTTCCTCCCCTGTGTCTCTGAGCCCTATATCTGCTCCTCACCAGGAACGTGTCGTTCTCTGCATTTGGGCATAAGCCTTATCTCCTGAAACAGTTTGATGGGAGGACCCTGGCTTCCTTTCTGCACCCGACAGGTCCCACTGTGCCCTACTTAGAGCAAGGGGTTCAGTAAAGGTCAACTGAAGGAACAAATGAACGATACTCAAATAAACGGGCAAATAGCAATTTGCACAATTTTTTTGGTAGTCTATGAAAATGGCAGGTCTGCACAGTGACCCTGGTAACATGCAGGCTGATTTTGGAAACAAACTACCCAGGTTCAAATCCCGGCTCTACCACATACTACCTGTCTGACCATGAGCAAGTTACCTCATCTCTCCATGCCTCAGTTTCCTCATCTGTAAAATGGGGAAATAATATACCTAGCTGGGGAGTTACGTAAGTTACTTCACATGGAATACTTAGAAATGTGCCTGTCACAGAGTAAGTACTCAATAAAAGTCTTCATTTTCATCTCTCATTTCGACTTAGAATGACTCTCCCTAGGTGAGAATGCCATCTGGGATCCAATGACACACAAAATGGTGCCTGGGGCCAGAGTCCTGGGCAGGGTGATTTCCTACAAGCTGTTCAGCAGGGGAGCCTCCCAGCAACTCCACGTCTTAACACAATGAACCTGGCAGGCCCTTCATCTTGCTGCACAGCCGTCCAGTTTGTGCTGTTTCAGCCTCTGGCCTCTGAACTCCTTAAGGGCAGAGACCATAATAGTAACAGCCAGCACTATACAATTCTTACCACACACTAGACACTCACCGTTCAGAGCATTCACTTGGATCAACTCAAGTGGTTTTTCCAAAAATCTTATGAGGCAACTAGGGCACAGAGAGGTTAGGTAACCTGCCCGGAGGCACACGGTCAGCATTTAGACCCAGCCAGTCCAGCTCCAGGGGCTATGGGCTTTTCTACGTTATCCCCTCCCCTCTGTATCTTGAACACCTGGCCCATAGTAGGTATTCAATAAATGTTTGCTGAGTGAATAGATCCCAGTGACATCTTCAAGGAAGCCTTCTAATATTTCCTCTATCCCAGATTTCTGACTGGCTTCCTCTTCCATTGACCCTTCCAAACCCTCCAATAGCGGCAGATAAATGCTTCTGCTCTTTTCAGGAAACCATGCTCCTGCGGGCTGCGTGAGGAAGTGACCCTGTGTGACCCCACACTGTGGTCTACTCCCAGCCCTTGTCTCACTTTCCCTTTCTTAGAAAGAGATAGATGGAGACTCCAAAACACTCCTAAAAATAAAAATTGCTTGGTTAGGCAGGTGGAATTAAGAATAATTTGGGGGGAAAAATTTTAACTGGACTTTATTTTCAATAATATTTTTACTCTATGAAAGATGAACACATTAATTGTAGAAACTTTGTCAACTACAGAAGTGCACAAGGAAGAGAATTTAAAGTGGAGGATATTTTTGCCCTTTATTTAAAATTTTCTTTAATGTTAAGTGATCCTTACAGTAAGAAAATGAGAAGAACCCAAGTGATTGGACATTATGCATTATGGGGAGAGAAGATCTTTCCAGTTCTACCTTGTTCTCATGTAGCTTCTCAGGGTCTTGACAACTGCTTTACTGCTCTCTACTCCTGTCCTAAAGGGTGACTTGATCCACAAGGTAAATAGAGACTTCTAAGAACTGCCCTGATTCCCCCATGGTCCCCTAAGGGAAATGGGCAAAGTATGCCCAAGTTCAGCCTGGGCTACAGGAGTGCATGTGGATTGTTCCACACCATGGAGCACGTCTTTGAGGGCTTCTTACCTCTCCTTTCATAATCCTTTCTCCTTCCTACAAAAATGGTCCTGGTCACATACATCTAAATATATTCATTCAGTTTTGCAGCTAAGTTTCCAAAGACATTTATGCCATAAGAATATTAGACCTAAAATTTGGATTTTTCTATGTTTCGCTTCTTAATATTTCTGCCTTGGTTAATGAAAACTTACCCACTCTATTCTCTTTTTAAAACATATATTACAAAGGTAATACATATTTATTGTAGAACATCTAGAAAAATATTAAAAATGCACAAAGAGGGCCGGCCCCGTGGCTTGGCGGTTAAGTGCGCGCGCTCTGCTGCTGGCAGCCCGGGTTTGGATCCCGGGCGTGCACCAACGCACCGCTTCTCCGGCCATGCTGAGGCCGCGTCCCACATACAGCAACTAGAAGGATGTGCAGCTATGACATACAACTATCTACTGGGGCTTTGGAGAGAAAAAAAAAAAGGAGGAGGATTGGCAATAGATGTTAGCTCAGAGCCAGTCTTCCTCAGCAAAAAGAGGAGGATTAGCATGGATGTTAGCTCAGGGCTGATCTTCCTCACACACAAAAAAAAAAATGCACAAAGAAAGAAATGAAAGGCATCAGTAAACCCTCCATCCTGAGAACCTGACACATTCTGGAGTTCTAAGTCTCTGAATGTGGATAAGGAAGTGGAATGGGAAAGAGGAACATATGTAGTGGTGGATATTCCGGTGCTTGGCTGGTCCCCAATGCCCTACATCTGGTCATAGCACTCTGATTCCCTATAGAAACTGCTTCCCCCTGCATCCTCTTCCCCATAACCACCCACCCAACCAACCAACCAACCAACCAACCAACCACCCAACCATCCACCCAACCCACCAACCAACCCATGTGTGTATCATGCACACGCACACACACAGACACTTCAACCTGTGGTAGCAGAGGGAAACGTCAATCCCAGGTAGTCCCAATACCCATTTTCACAGGGTTAGGCATAAAACTGTGTCCCAGACAGTCTAATCTAATTCCTTCTGGGGGACTTTTCTTAACTAGATGCAAGGAAAGAAACTCCTCGTCTCAGGTGGGAAAGACGGAAAGATGAGATCCCTGGAACCACTAGCTGCGATAGTTACAGCCCATGGAGAAAGTTGTCTTAGAGAATGAAGGAAAAACAAAAAACTGAAGAAGACTTATTGTGTTTGAATCCCTGGTCTGGCTGTCCCTTGTTCTAGCTTTACCTGATTCTGGTTGGCCCTGAGAGAAGCAACTTCCTGCACTTGCCCAATTTACATGAGCCCATAAGTATTTTCTCACTGGAACCAAGAGTCTTGTTTAAACAAACACAGCAACATGACATTTAAGGAGAGAAAATTAGGAGAAGTGTATTTATTTAGGATAATTTTTAAAAAATTTATTCAAAGGAAAGTTTTGGGCTCTGCCCTGTCCATGCCTCATGTCACTTGCTCTAGACTTGGCCAGAGATGTTAGTGGCCTGTCCCCTCCCTCAGGTACCCAGCTAGCTCCTGCCATTCTCACAGCTCTGTTAGGAGTCAGGGTATGTGCCCCAATGCTGTGAGAGCATGAGTCCTAGCCTAAGGTCTGTTATTCACATTGTCTCTCTGGAATTGGGTTTCCCAAATGAACAGGGAGGATGGGCAACTCTGACAAAGAGAAGGTATTGATTGTCTAGTGACCTTTCCACCCTTCCACCACTAGGCCAGGCTGACTACCACTCCTTCTGTATGTGGCCAATGAAGGCAGACTTGGGATAGCTGGGCAACATTGTAGAAATCACCCAGAACCCACCTCACCTCGCTCCAAACCTTTTCTAGTCCTCTTCTATCTATCATCTACCTCTAACTTGTGTCCCAGATTTTAACTCCTGTCCTTCCCCTTTGGTCTTCACAACTAATCTTGGTTTCTCCTGTTTAACCAGAGAACTCCCTAAGAAATTTTCCTCACATTCTCCCCACCCCCAGCCCACCGTGTTCTCCTCGCTCATGCTCTAGCCCCACTCAGAATGTAAATCTTGACATTAATTCATTTGGCTGCTTCCCCAGATGTATCTAACCCAGCTCCCTGAAGGCAGAGGGTTGGGCAGTATGAGCAAGGAGGAAAGATGGAGGTCCATCTGGAATGGAACAGTGGTGGGTTATGAACAGAAAGGCACATTCACACAAAGTAAAAAGTCATCAGTCACCACTTGTAACAAGATGGAGGAATTTCTGTACTGATTTCTGGAGGTGAGAAGTAAATGGGTCTCAGAGTTTACTATCTTACCCCATTAACTGGCTTGGTTGGCTTCATCTACATTCAGCACTGGCTGGGGAACATTTCAAGAATTTACAGCATCTCTTATTTTGTTAATCTGTCTTCCTGCCCAGAGAAGAAACAATCCATATCTTGTGCTTGGATCATCACCTAAAATAGATTATTTACCCTTTTTATTAATAAAACTTGTATTTCTGCGGCCAGTCCCGTGGCAGAGTGGTTAAAGTTCTGCATGCTCTGCTTTGGCTGCCTGGGTTCGCAGGTTCATATCTTGGGTGTGGACCTACTCCATTCATCAGCCACGCTGTGGAGGCACCCCACATACAAAATAGAGGAAGACTGGCACAGATGTTAGCTAAGGGCGAATCTTCCTCACCAAAAAAAAAAAAAACCCTGTATTTCTTTTCCCCATGGACCCTCCAGAGGGCAAAGAAGAGAAGCCTAGAGCTGAGGCAGAAAGAACTTCTGGGAGGATTTTAATGATCTGCTGGGCTCCTTCCCCACTATTCCTTCACCCTCCAGATCGGGGCCACTTTATCTCCTCTATCTCCACTTGCTTATTGTTTCAATTATGGTTGTTCTCTGCCTCCTTCCAGGTTGGATTTAAGGTAGCTAAAAATAAAATGCTCATACGATAGGACAATTTCAAATAAAGATAAAAACTGATATCAGAATCCATTAGATGGAAGGCAAGAAAAACACAATTAAGCTGGGAAGCTTGGGGACAAAATGGTGATGGAAAATGAACAATTCTCTATTTGTGTCCACTGACAATACAGACCGATTAGGTACTTGAGTAAGGGGAGTACAGGGACTCTTAGCTCAGTAGATGATTGGTTTTTCCATAAAGAATGAGCTTCTACTAGTGCCAAGTGCTGCCCAGGATATAGAGATGCATAAGACAATCCCTATCCTCAAGGTGCTGACAATCTAATCTGGTCCCATTTTAACCTTATGTACTGAGAGTAGTCATAACTTCTCCATGTCTGACTCACCCACCATCCGTTCTGTGCCATGGCTCACACCACCTACCTGTGGTAGGTTCTACCACCTACCACAAATTATTGGACCAGGGATCTATGACCAAGACCAAAGACAGCCACACAGGCACTGGACTCAAGGGAGGTCAACTATTCCTGAGGACACTTGATGTGAGGTTGCCTAATATATTTCCTCCATATTGCATGAGGCCACATCAATTTTGTCAGATCATATTGTCCAAAGATGCCTGCAACAAATCTCCTATCCCACTTGCTCTTCTCACAATGTGACCTTCACACCTGTCCCATTGATTGGTGGAGGTTATGTCCTTTCCCCTTTGAACTTTGTGACTGCTTCAAACAACAGAGGATGGCAGAAGTGATGGTATATGACTTCTGAGTCTACCTTATAAAAATGCTATGCATTTCCAGTTTGTACTCTTGGAACACTTGCTCTTGGAACCTAGCTGCCATGCTGTGAGGAAGCCCAAGAAGTCCATGGAGAGACCCATGTGGTAGGAACCAAGACTCCTGGCCCACAGACCTGGCTGGGCTTTAATCCAACAGCCAGCACCAACTTGCCAGCCATATGTGTGATCCATCTGAAAGTGGATCCTCCAGCCCCAGTTGAGCTGGCCAGCTGATGCCATGTGGAACAGAGATGAGCCATTCCGGCTGAGCCCCACCCAAACTGCAGACTCATGAGCAAAATAAATGATTGTTGCTGCTTTAAGCTGCTAAGCTTTGAGGTGGTTTGTTAGGTAGTGATAAACGGCTTAAACACCAATCCAAGAGATTTTCTCTCTTGGGAAGTATGAATGCATCCAGAGGTGGGCCTCTTGAACTCAGGCTGAATTGCCAACAATGCTGCTTTTCCTGTTCTACACAAGTCCTACGTATACGCTAGGCTTGGTTATTCTGAAAGCCAGAATGACTATGGCTGTGAAAAAGGTGATATTTCAGGTCACTTTAAATTCTTTAAAATTCTAGCACTGAACACCTGTTCCTGAGAGTATCTGGGCATGCCTCTCCATTGCAACCTTAAGCAGTACAACTACTATGCTGTTGACTTCAGCTCCAGTAAGTGGGAATTTTATTTTTTCATCCTGTGACCAAATATACCCTTACCAGCACCTAGGTCCAGAAACTAGGTTTTTTCCTTATCACCCCTATTCCAGGCCCTGGGTTTTTCTCAGTATGGTATACCATTTCCACCGGCCCTGAGGTCTTGCCTCCACTGCCATTCTGCAGCTTCTGTTACATCTTGTCTCAGCCTGTGCCCACCTTGAGGCCTCCTTGTCAATGACTGACACCTTCTTAAACATTTTCCTATTGCTTATTACTGGTTGCAAGCATGTGCTTCGGAGTTGGGGAGACATGGGACAACTTTATAAGTTCTCTAAACCTACCCGAAAAGTATACTGTGAGCATTAAAATAAGATGACATGTTAAATGTATAGCATCTTAACGGCCAGGATTGCTACCTCATTGGATACCCAATATTCTCTCACCACTTGGTGAAACAAAACCTTTAGTGTTGGGTGTGCTAATGTGCCAGCCACAGAGACTACAGTTCCCTGCTGCCTTGCAGCTAGGTTGGCCGAGGAGATGCAGGCCAAGTCACTTCACTGGGCTGGCGGGAAAGCTCTTTAAGCCAGCTGACCTAGTGGGGAGGCTCACCCTCATGCTGGTCTCCTCTCTCTCCTTCTTGTGAATATCATGCTGGAGCTAGAGCCACTATCTTGGATGATGTGGCGAGCCTGAGGGTGGAAGCTCTGCACTAATGGAGGTGGGGGAGACTTAGCAGGCGCCCAAGTCCCAGATGACCATGGAGTTGCCAAACCAGCTTACCTCTGTACTCTTTCCTGTGAAAGACAAACACCATCTTGTTTAAAACAATTTTATTTTGTGTCTCTAGTATGAGAGGCTGAACTTTATTCCTAACTGATACACGTAATAAATGTTAGTCAAAATTATTGTTCTCTTCTAGCATCATTTCCGTAAGTCTACGGGACTGTCTGCTCTCTGGGTCCAAGCCATCTCCAGGCTGATCTGTCCCCCCACTTTAGTCACTTAGCAATTCTGGTTAAAAGAGGAAGAAAATACACACTGCAGCACACTCTTGGGGTGTATCAATGCCATAATTGACCAGGTCTTACTTTAGTTGGGATCATGAGGAGGAATCTTTCTGCTCGTTGTTTGTCAAAGTACTGACTAGTTTTTGTGGTCTTCAAGAATGCATCCTTATTCAAGGAAGTCTTCATATTATCCACACGTTATGAACCTGCCAGTCAGCCTTGCTCTAACTGTTATAATGTCAAGATGTGGAAAATCAGATTAGAATTAAAGCCATGAAGAAAAGTGAGTAATCAGGAAAAAGAGACTATTTTATCTCTAAGACTTTTCCATTTTTACTAAAAATATTTTTAAAAATTACATTCCCATAGGGCCCCATGGCCTAGTGGTTAAGTTTGGTGTGCTCCACTTCAGTGGCCCAGGTTCGGTTCCTGGGTGCAGACCTACACCACTCACTGGTGGCCATGCTGTGGCAGCCTACATACAAAATAGAGGAAGACGGGCACGGATGTTAGCTCAGGGTGAATCTTCCTCAAGCAAAAAGAGGAAGATTGGCAACAGATGTTAGCTCAGGGCCAATCTTCCTCAGCAAAAAACAAGAAAAATTTACCTTCCCAGAGACAATTAAAATTTTACTCCTCAATTTAAAAATATTTTGTAAGGAGGAAAAAAGACAAGAATGTTTAATAATATCTTTTAGATACGCAGAAAATCCATTAATTTTCAGTCTAGACAATTGTGTATGAAGCAAGTTCAATTCTATAAGAATTTTTGAATTGGTATTGCTTCATTTATTTAAAGAGGTTTATGGATCAAAAGAGTACAATTATGAAGGTAACAATCCTTCTTTTTCATAGTCATAGAAGTTAAGTTAAAAGTATTTTCCTGGGGCCAGCCCCCGGGGCATAGTGGTTAAGTGCGCGTGCGCTGCTGCTGGCAGCCCGGGTCCAGATCCTGGGCGTGTACCGACACACCGCTTGTCAGGCCATGCTGTGGCGGCGTCCCACATAAAGTGGAGGAAGATGGGTACGGATGTTAGCCCAGGGCCAGTCTTCCTCAGCAAATGGAGGAGGATTGGCATGGATGTTAGCTCAGGGCTGACCTTCCTCACAAAAAAATAAATAAATAAATAAAAGAATTTTCCTTTAGAAAGATGCATAATTCACTACTTTACTCTTAGTAATCAACATTTTAGTAAACATATATCTTACCTTCAAATAAAACTTTATTCTAAATATTGATATAGATTAATTACATAGAAACTAATGCAGAAAATATTCTTTCCTCCTATCTTATAGTGCTTTATTTTTCAATTAAATTTAGAAACATTTTTCAGTTTATCACTGCTGAATGACCAATTTAGCATAGAAACATGTATGTACTTACTTATTTTTATAAAAACCATGCAGCTGAGAACAGAATAGTTTATACATACATACATGCATACCTGACATTTATAAAGCCATTTATAAGTCATAAAGGAAAAATATTATTATATATATTATTATCAGCATGCAAGGTAGGAGAAAAAAACTAAAACCTTCAGTTAGTCTTAAAACTTGGATAGTTTTTCAAATCAGTTCTAATCAGTAGCAATGGAACCATTTCTCACAAGAAGCTTACAAGATAGAATTTATACGTTGCTGGGACGAAAGCCCAGAGATAAACATGACAGCTGATGATCTTACTGACTTCCTCAGGAAACACTTTTCACTGCTTGTAAAATGAGAGATTCTAATAAAGTACCTTTTTTTTTTTTTTACATTATTCTTACCTAACTTTAAAAGCAAGATACACACATACTAAATTATGACTGATCTACCAGATTATTGTTTAACTTCTTGAATAACTACAATCCTTGCTCTTTTTGAAAACTGGCATTTATTAAACCTGCAGACTTTTCATATGTTTCTGATATTATTTATAATTTCAGGGGGTTTCACCTAAGTCAGTGTAATACAGTGATTACTCTCAACTGATCTTTACACTGGAAAAAATGTTGCTTACTGTATTTTGTATCTACATATCATTCATTTAATCCTTTCCATGCAGACCAAAAAAGTGAAAAATGTGAAGAATATGCTTTTTGTAAAAAGTCCAATTACTTATTTATAAAGTACTAAAGGCCAGTGATGATAACGTGACATGAACTGAGGAGTATGATTACCTGAGCCCTCTGCAGCTGAAGTCTAACTGTAGGAAGAACGCCTCCACCTTTGGTTGTCTTAGATAGGTCAACACTATATTTCTAATCTTTTACAGCACTGAAATTAAAGTCTTCATGTTACTGCAAGCACTTTGGTTTAGGAATTGAACTTCCTAAAATATCATTTCAAAAAGAGCTTAGAGCATCTCTAGAGTTGATAAAAAAAGTTTTATTTTATATAATTATATGGATTCCTAGCTCATGAACATGACATATTATTCAGAAAAGGTAAGAGGGCAACAAATAAGACAAACCAAAAAATCCCGCCAGGTATCTACAAATAACCATCCCCAAAGGAAGAAGGAAAATAAAGGGAAAAGAGGAAAATAAAAGGAAAAGGAATAAGAGGAAAATAAAATGTTGGTGCCAGATAAGACAGTATCAACGTCAAAGAGATGCTCAAAAAATAAATAATTCAGGCAATGGGTTGTTTGAATTTTGCAGTTGTCAATAACCAACTTGACTAATTCCACTCCACATTAACATACAGTGACTCTTCTGGTTATTGTAAGATCGAAGAAATGTACCCTATGAGTGAAGCAGCTCCGGACTGCCTGTTATAATGGAAACCCCAGAATTCATCCTGAGTGCCTTCTGAGAGTGAAAAAGTAGCACGTGTACATTTAATTTAGTAGAAAACGTCAATGTTTTCCCTGCAATGAGAATGTCAGCAGTCTTCCCAGTGTGAAACCATGTCTTATCATTTCTCTTTCTTCAGAATTTGTACTCATTCTGACAGAAATTGAAACTAAAGTCTACATTTTATGTTTACTCAATATAAGGGCCTTCTTCTAAAGATGATAGAAATTGGTAGTTTAAACAACCAAGGGGCCAGCCTGGTGGCACAAGCGGTTAAGTGCACGCGCTCTGCTGCGGCTGCCTGGGGTTCAAGGGTTCGGATCCCAGGCGTGCACCAATGCACTGCTTGTCAAGCCATGCTGTGGCGGCGTCCCATATAAAGTAGAGGAAGATGGGCACAGATGTTAGCCCAGGGTCAGTCTTCCTCAGCAAAAGAAGAGGAGGATTGGCAGATGTTAGCACAGGGCTGATCTTCTCACACACACACAAAAAAAATGGCCGGCCCCGTGGCTTAGGGGTTAAGTGCGCGCGCTCTGCTGCTGGCGGCCTGGGGTTCAGATCCTGGGCGCGCACCGACACACCGCTTCTCCGACCATGCTGAGGTGGCGTCCCACATACAGCAACTGGAAGGATGTGCAACTATGACATACAACTATCTACTGGGGCTTTGGGGGAAAAAATAAATAAATAAATAAATAAAAATTGTTTAAAAAAATAAACAACCAAAATAAAAGAATAGACAAAGATATTTTTTTTTTTTTTTTTGTGAGGAGATCAGCCCTGAGCTAACATCCGCCAATCCTCCTCTTTTTTTTTTTTTGCTGAGGAAGACGGCCCTGGGCTAACATCGGTGCCCATCTTCCTCCACTTTATATGGGACGCCGCCACAGCATGGCTTACCAAGCAGTGCGTCGGTGCGCGCCCGGGATCCGAACCAGCGAACCCCGGGCCGCCGCAGCGCAGCGCGCGCACCCAACCGCTTGCGCCACCGGGCCGGCCCCGACAAAGATATTTTTTAAAGCACGCATTTACGTTGTTAGAGCTATGAAGGTGATCAGCAAAAGAATCTGTCACCCCGTGGAGATCAAGGTTGATCCAGGCTGTGTGCTTGTATTTGAATAACAATGACTTTCCCAGAGAAAGGAGTCACATCACTGAGTTAAGATTGATATTTTTACATTTTTATTAAAACAAGTTTCCTGAGGAGTTCAACTAGGCAATGTTGTTAACCTAGTTTGCATAAAATGTACAAAAATGCAATAAAACTTATCCATCTTTAAAATATTCTCAAGTCAGATTTTGCTCTGATTGGCTACACAATTAAGTAAAGTTAAGATTTTTACTAATAATAATCTGAAACAGAAAATTAAGCTTGGGTTTAAAAACAATTCTTCAAATTATCATCAATCTATGATGCCTATTGATTGGACAGTAACAAAAAGATACAGGATGCTAGAATTGACCCTTGACTGTTTTGACCCCATACTAACTTCATATATCTTGCCAGAATAAACTACCTTTTTAAAAAATGCCTTGTCCACTGTGCAATTATAGAAGTTAGTGTATTTTTCAGATATAAACTCAATGATGTGTTGCTGAAGCTTGCTTCTTCTGGTATTTGATTTATTTTAAATACTGAATGAAAATATTTTCATCATATCATAAAATACTGCTTCATCAAAGTGAGATTCCAAGACCCCTTATACTTCTCTAAGCTTCTAAAGTCCATTATTTGATAGGGTTGGATGAAGGCTATAGACCTAAGTGTTCAGCAAACATCTTAGATACCTGGAGAGAGAAAGAAGCAAACTGAGACACTTCTGACAGCGAAAATGTTGATGAGAAACAAACTTAGAGTAACAAATTAGGCAGAAATGATGACTCAGAAAATGGCAATTTTGGCATAAATATCGGAGAGTCACTGTGGACCATAAGTGGAACATGAATACGCAGAACAGCAGTGAAAACAAAAATGCCATATTAGGGTGTGCTAACGAGAATCGGACAGACAAATCTGTTGAAGTTATATACCATGAAGACCGTCTTTTGCCAAAGCTCTCTGCAGTCCCAGGATGGTATAATAGCAGTAGTTAAACACAACTAGATAATTCTATCTTTCATTGCGTGGAAAGACCTCCCTGGCTTGGAACTCTGCCTTTAAAATAATGGACATAGTTCAGAAGGCAAGTGCTTGTTAAAGGGATTCTGAAAGGGAGGAGAGGGGCAGTTTTTGTTATGCATTAAGGCAACCTTTCAAACACAAGACCCCCAAATTCAGCAGCAAATGTTTGGCGAATCTCATCTGCCCTCAGTTTATACATGGGGAATAAAATAAGTAAAGTTTTTATTCTTTGTTTCTTTCCTGGAATAAAATATCAGGTGTCGTTGAAGAGCTCAGAACTCCCAATATGCTAGATTGCTTTAAAGGTCAGAATTAGAAAATTAAGAATTAAATGGAGATTGATTTTACGTGAGTGGGAGTGATAAACAGGCCCTTCTGCATTTTGCACTGTTGCTTCTAGGATGAGGATGTCAACAAATATCACATAGAATGTCATCTCTGACGGAAGGACAATGACCTCCTGGAGCGCTGTGTTGAGAAGGCCTGGAGGCTTGTCCCAGCTGGGCAGGAAAGAATATTGAGTGAGGTGAGTGATGTCTGCCACAGGCACAGATATTTCCTATTCCTATTCTGTTTGTTTCAAACAACTGTGATCTCAGAGACATAGAGGGTGACAGATGACCCCCACCTGCACACACTCCCTCCCCACATATCACATGCAAGGGAGGTGTGGTGAGAACAAGAATGAGCTTTGGGGAAACATGAAAAAGTAGGTGATTTTAGCTGAAAATGAAAACATTTGCACTTTCATTGAGGATTCCCATTTCTCCGAGAAGTTCCCAAGCGTGACTGGATCTGGGCAACTCAGTGTCCACAAGTGATCAAACACCTCTCCTCAGGACTGTGAACTCTCCCACTGTGTCTCCTTGGCAGGCAGAAATGAACTTACCAAGCCCCTGGGATGGTGTATACAGTGAGACACTCGCTTTGTTGGCTGTCTTTTCCATGCCATAACTTGCCTGGAGAAAAGTTCCTGCTTAAGGTAATTGACCTAGCAGAGGACTTGACTAAATCCTAGGAAATTATCCAAAGCTAGTTAGGTAACAAGGTGACCCAGAAGGAAACCATAGATAAGACAGCTTCCTGATTTAAACCCTAAGGAATGAAGCAGAAAGGTAACAAGGACTTAGAGAGTATGGCCAGAGTGAGTCCAGTCAGCTAGAGGTTGGCTGAGAGGTGGGAACACCCGTTGATTAGAGGTGAATACATCATAGGGCTCCTCCACCCTCAGTGATGGATGTCTGCCAGGCCTTTTCCTAGTGCTTCTCAATGGCTCCTTCTTCCAAGTACAGGTGATGCCATCGTTAGGAAGAGTGGGTGTTGGAAGAAACAGCAAAAGATTCTTGGTGTTTGTGTTGATTTAAAATTCATTAAATTTGTATCCTCTTCATCCTCTGTTGGCAGGCCCAGTAGGCTCCCTCTAGGGCCGCTTCTCTTGGAAAACATTAGCACCATTCACTTTTAGGATTCATTGTCACTGTAAAAAACAGAAGAACAGTATATTTCCAAGAAGCCAGCGAGAGCTGGTCACTCCATTATGGAGGTGACTCAAGAGAGCATAAACAGTCAGGAAGCCAACAGTGTCCAGTTTACCATTTCCAAAACAAAGGTCGGTTTGGATTTTATATTTGACCCCTGAGGAGGAAAACCACAAAAGCCAAGAAATAATCCCTAGCTCTTGTTCCAATATCCCTCCGCAGTGCCAACATGGAGAGAACCAGATGGAGTTGGGGGTTTCCCCTTTTAATTAAATCTATCCCATTCTCTATGAATAGATGCCAAATTGCCTTTTTCTTTTTCCTTTAAAAAAAATTTCCATGTGTTGTTTTCCTTCAAGAGTTTCTGGTCTTGGCACGTTTTCAAAAGCCCATTTTGTTCATATCCACAAAGGATCTAGAAGTGCCTTCTCAGTGTCATCTAGAATTCAATCATCAGGCAACCTGAGGTGTGAGTTGACATAAATTATGGACATGGTTTGGACACGACCGGGGTGGCTGGCTAATGGGTGCTTTTGTTTCTAACTTGGCTATCTTTGCCACATATCTAGTTCTGCAGCTTTCTCCCAGTAAGACCATGCCTCCACCCAAGACTCCTGGAAAGCAGGCCACTGGAAGTGACCTCTGTCTCCAAGGAAGTGCCTAACTGATAATAATCAACATGACCTGGTATCTCCTTAGCTCATAGGCGTGTATGATCTGACTCCTACCTCAGTGCGCACCTGCTCTGTGAAATGCCATGTTTCCAAAAGGACTTTGAAGCAACTTATAGATAGATAGATGGATGGATGCATGGATGGACGGACGGACGGACGGACGGACAGACGGACAGACAGACAGACAGATAGATACATAGATCTATCCATGAAAGGGGAAGGGAGACGTGTGTATGTTGTGTGTTTGTGTTTGCGTTGTAAAGTCAGGGGAAGAGGCTATTATAAGGAAGGATGATCAGTGGGAAAGAAGGGGGAAGGTAGATATGAACAAATGGACAATTTCTGTAGCAAGACTAATTTAAAATGGAAACCTGATTGAAAATTAAGACATTTTTATCTGAAGAGTAGATGTAACAACCCACTTTGCTGAAGTCATCCCAAACAACTCAACTGGGCAGGAAGGTTTCATTTCCTGGAAATTGGGTGGTAGTAAGACAATATTTCTAAGATCCAGGACTTCATCTCTACAGAGCATAGTTCTCTGAACTGCATGTTTTTCTTTTGCGGCCTTATCTTGAAATTTCAGCTACTCTAAGCAGAGTATAAGACAAAGCTGAATAGCAATGGGCACAACACCTCTTTTGTCCACAAAACTGATCTGTGTCCAGCAGTTATAACAGAAGTGATTTTTTATATTAATTATTATAAAATCAATCCATATTCATTGTTGGAAAAATAGAAAATATGAATAAACAAAACAAAAATACTAACACTTTCACTATGGTTAACATTTTGGTATTTATTTTTCTAAGCTTTTTTCTATGATAATGATATATATTCTTTTTGTACAAAAATGGGATCATATTATACATATTGTGCTGTAATCTGCTTTTCTCACTCTCATTTACATGCAGACATCTTTCCTTGCTAATAAACATACAGTACCTTTTTAGTTGCTACAGAGCATTGCATCATCTCACTACACCAAAAAAAATTTTTTTTTTGGTGAGGAACATTTGCCCCAAGCTAACATCTGTGCCAATTTGCCTCTATTTTATATGTGGGTCACCGCCACAGCATGGCTTGATGAGTGGTGTAGGTCCAGGCCCGGGATCTGAACCCACAAACCTGGGCTGCCAAAGCTGAGTGCACCGAACTTAGCTACTACTCCCCTGGGCCAGCCACCCCCCTCAAATTTTTTTTTTAGCCATATCCTCACTGTTAAACATTTAGGCTATTTCCAATTTTTAGTTTTTATTTATTATAAAATTGCTACATCTTTGCACACTTCCAATTGTTAATCTTTGCATAAATATCTAGAAAAGGAATTGCTAGGTTAAAATGTATGCCATTTTAAAGCTTGACTACCCTATTGTGAAATTATCCTCCTTCCCTAGAAATTTTGTGCAATTTACCTTCTCCCAACACTTTCCTTTCAGGAAATATCCTTTTCCCCACATCCTCTCCAGTACTGGATATTATTATTTTCATTTTTTATAAATCCAATAGGTGAAAATAGTATCATATTTACCTTTACTTTTTCTTTGACAACTTTTTTTTATTACTAGGAAGAATAAACATTTTTTTCAAAGCTCTGTTGGTAATTTTAATTTCTTCTTTGCTGAATTACTTATTGATATTGTTCACTCATATTTAAAATGGGACAATTAGGGGCCGGCCCCGTGGCTTAGTGGTTAAGTGCGTGCACCACTACTGGTGGCCCAGGTTTGGATCCCGGGCACACACCGACACACTGCTTCTCCGGCCGTGCTGAGGCCGCGTCCCACATACAGCAACTAGAAGGATGTGCAACTATGACATAAAACTATCTGTGGGGGCTTTGAGGAATAAAAAAAGGAGGATTGGCAATAGATGTTAGTTCAGAGCCAGTCTTCCTCAGCAAAAAAAAAGGAGGGGGATTAGCACGGATGTTAGCTCAGGGCTGATCGTCCTAACGAAAAAAAATAAAAAAAATAAAAATAATAAAATAAAATGGGACAATTACATTTTTATTGGTTTGGGAATTAAGAATAATAATTTTTTGTTCATTATATATATTGCAAATATTCTTCCCCAGTTTATCATTTTCCTTCTAATTTTATTTACTGTGTTTTTGAAGTACAGAAAATTTGAGTTTTTAAAGCAGTTAACTCTGTTTCTGATATGGTTTCTGACTGTGTGTCACACTTTCAAATTAGTCTCCACCTTAAAGTTCTAATAATATTGACCTATATTTTTTCTGGATTTTTTTCTTTCTTTTTAATATTGAAACTTATCTGGGGTCTATTTTAATGTAAAATGCGAGGCAGAGTTCTAAAATTTCCCCCTAAATGTTAGTCGGTTGTCCCAAGACTATTTATTGAATAATCCACTTGCTATGAAATGCGACTCTTATAATATATTAAATGTTTACATATACTTGAGGCTGTTTTTGAATATTCTATTCTATTCCATTAATACTTCTTGTTTGGTTCTGAGTGTACATAGTTAATTATTGGAGCATGTTCCCTGCAAATACCCGCTCATCTCACTATTGTTCATCTTCCTTCTTTTTGAATTGTCCTGGCTATTTGTGCCCAGTTATTCTTCCAGATGAAACCTTCATTGGGACCTTTAAGAGACTGGGTTGGGTTGAATCTGAAATGATAATTTTTACGTTGTTGAGTCTTTCATTCAGGAACACAGTATGTCCCTCTCCATTTGTTTAAATCTTTTATGTCCCTCAATTAAAATTTGAACAATTTCTTTTTATATTACCCCATGCATTTTTTGGTGACGTTTATGCCTGAGTATTTCACATCTTGTGTTGCCTCTATGGTAGTACTGATGCTGGTATGTGCTAACAGTGGCTTTTTAGGCCAGTAGATAAAAGCACTCGATCAGATGGCCAGAGCTTGAACGGCTAGAGCCATTCCTTGCTGTGTGACCTTGGGTAAGTTAACCTTTCTTAGTCTAAGTTTTCTTTTCTCATCTCATTTGCAAAACACACATAATAACGCCATGTATCTTATAGGGTTGTTGTAAAGAATAATGAGAAAGTGTAGGTAAAGTACTACCCTACAGGCCGACACACAGACACGTGAATGTACGTTATTCTTATTTTGCAGAGTCTACACTAGCAAATGTTTGTCAGTTAAACGTGAGCTTGAACACTGCTTCAAATATCCAAAGGCTTTAAGAAACCATCTTCCAAAACAAACTTTCCATTTCTGAGGAGGAGATCCTTAAACGTGGTTTGTCTAGGACACTCTACAAGCATTCTGAAGGCTTAACATGGGACACTGTCCACCAACCAGAACTTGTTTACTCAAAGCACCAAAGAGCACAGGAGCTCACGCATGGCGCTTACTGCTACAGCTCTGTGGACGGTGAGCAACGTGACCGGCCCCGCCACACAAGAGACCGTCCCAATGTGGGTACAAGTTGCTTCAGCTGTGGGACATCAGGTCATTCCTTGTGTTGCAACTCTCACATGTGAATTTTCAGCAGTGGTGCGATAGCCATCGGGCCTGATAGTAAGTCAGCAACCTGGGATCTGGCCCACCACCTGAGCCTGGAGGCATTCTCTCTCTCCCGCTCATTCCTTTATTTAGCTAGACGTGTTCCCTGCTGTCTTGGTGGCTATTTATCATCGCTGTGAAATGATCAAATAAGCCCAGACATTTTTAACTCTGGCAAATCCTAGAGTTCCCTGTTAAAAATATCTTGGCAAACTGCCACAGAATTGCAACAAATGGAATAAGCGATCTCGCTTCAAACCTCGATTGCTGCCTCGACGTTAATTCGTACGGTTTCAGTAACTTATCTGTGACAGCGGCATTAGTAATTTTTCTCGGAGTGTTGTATAGATATTTTAAGAATGTGGGACAACTTTCCCAAAGCCCGTATAGTAACAGCCTACAAACTGTAAAACAAATTGATTAAAAAGCATCATCTCATTATTTTTAAGCATTTAACTGGAATGCTACCAGGGAAATATGGACAGATGCAACCCCGACACCGTGTTTCATAACTGCCCCTTTGTTGCAGTCAGGATCAGATAAGCCATCTCTGTTCTCCTGACCAGTTTATCTTGTAAGAAGCCCTCTTTATGACCACAGCTAATGTTCCCTATCTCCAAAGATGGCAATAAACCTACACTAAACCTTTCTTGAGTCATGAAGCTCTCTAACTTGGTTTTTGGGGAGTGCAGAGTTCAGTTTACCATAAAGTCACGTAACAATTAGATCACGCTCCCTCTCTCTTCATCAATATAACGTCCCTCTCCTTCCCGAAAGAGGCCTGGCCTGGGTGGATTATGCAGGTCACGCATCTGGCTAATATCAGAGCCAGGCCTAGAATTAGTCCAAGACACATAGATCATGCCCACAGTGTAGACATAATCTGGGCCACTATTCAAGCAATGCTGTGGTTTATTAAATTTAGTACATCTTCCTTCACCCACCACACACACGCGCGCGCGTGCACACACACACACCTGCATTTTAAAAATGTTATTTCAGGTTATCTTCTGAAGGATTATAAACTGTTACTTTGTATCCTCAAAATACTTAGCTCAGATTTGAGGGAAACCACTTGGCACTTAACACTTGTTGACTTTTTAATGACTTTTAAATGACTTAGAGAGGAAAAGAGGAAAGAAATTCATAAACAAAGAAAATAATTGGAAGTGGCCATGGAGATTGACTTGCGTGGAGAGGCCAGAATGGTTCACACAAAACTGTTGTTTTCTTACAATTAAGGGTTCAGTCTTGTCAATGACTGCACTAGATGATGGACACATCATGCATCAAATACTTTCATATATTGGCCTCGAGGTGGCTGCCTTTCTTGCTTCTAATAATCTCTAATTGGACTTTTAATTTATGGAATATCCCTTTTATTTTAACTAATTAATAAAAGAAAATGAGAAATGCAGTTTTAAAAGAAACTCTTCTCTAGTTTGAGCTTCATCACAAATTTGCTGTGTGAACTCGGACAAATCACTTAACCTCTCTGAGTTCCAAGTTTATGCAGATTATTTCATTTTAACTGATTGTCTTGGCATGATGTAGACAATGCCAGGCATATATTAGGTGCTTAATAGATATATTTTGAAAAACAACATCGACAATTGTACTTTCTCCAACAAAACACAAAGAGAGGGGCCAGCCCGGTAGTGTAGTGGTTAAGTTTGAGTGCTTTGCTTTGGGGGCCTGGAGTTCACAGGTTCGGATCCTGGGCACAGACCTATGCACAGTTAATCAAGCCCTGCTGTGGTGGCATCCCACATATAAAGTAGAGGAAGATGGGCACAGATGTTAGCCCAGGGCCAATCTTCCTCAGCAAAAAGAGGAGGATTGGCAACAAATGCTAGCTCAGGGCTAATCTTCCCCACCAAAAAAAAAAAAAAAGACAAAGAGAAGAGAGAAACAGGAAGAAATTCACAGAATTCTCTATTAAAATAACCTAGATTTTCCTGAGAAATACTGAAGTGATCTATTTTTATGTCATTGAGCTTAGGCATGAATCATAGAATAAACAATAGAATTATCACACAATTAGAACAGGTCTACTGTTACTTACCCTCTCTGACTTAATTTCCTAGGTAAGAGCATCTAGGCATCTGGCATATAGAACACACTATATAAATGTCTTATTGTTTTTATTAGGGTACTTTCAACATTATAAATCCACTTGCATGTAACCAAATCTAATTCTTTCTCTAATCTTTCCCAATGCTGTTACTCAATGTAAAATCCTCACTGTGGCCAACAGGCATAAAGGGAAAGAAGATGGGCACACGGCTAATATCTGCAATTCCTTTTCTGTGGTTATTCATTGAAGCTTGCAGAGACCAACACCAAGCTTTCAGGAAACCGTCTAACTATAAAGGCCTGAGGAAGAAGGAAGAGGCTGGCTGGATTCTAAGCATCATAATAAAAGGGACTCTATCTTTCTTGCTTTTACCACTATCTAGTGGAAGGTGCTGTGTGGGTAGGAGGAGACAAGAAGGGAGTGCATTCTTTACAGAGAACTAAAACAATAATAAGACCAACTCAATGGATCTGTGTTTTGCTATCACCATGCGCTGACAACGCTTAACAACGTCAGTGATGAAACTCTCTTCAACTCTAGGGCAGAGCCCTCCCACCGCCCTGCCCCACCCCTTGGACGCTATTCCACTGACACTATTCCCAGTGCCTCTTACAATGCCTGGCACATAACAGGGATGAATTATAGGGGAAAATGCTAAGGTGGGAAATAAGAAAATAGAACTCCTCTTCCTCCACAATTTCTTTGTTGTCTTTTCCTTTTCCTTTGAAGTTTTTGCACACAATGTGGTGCATTAAGGGTAGGATGCTGACCAGATCAACAGCTTTTTCTCAGAAGCATGGAGAACTTTATGTGTAATGGAGGTTCTATGTCAGGGTGTCTTTCTAGCATCAAGAAGGGCTGAATTCTGTAAATGGATTCCAGAAACCTTAGTTTAGCAAGAGGATGGAGAAGTGTTTTCCACTAAGTTCCATCTTCAGCAACTGTTACATACTTTCTTTAGAGTCAACTGTACCTTAAATGGTAGAGGAAGGATGACTCACAGAAGTAAAACCCAATGGGGAACTTTGAGGATAATGACGTGTCAAAGCAGGTTCATTGATTCTATCAAATGGACCACTCCAGTGGGGAATGTCAATAGTGGCGGAGGCTGTGCACATGTTGGGGCAAGGGGTATAGGGGAACTCTGTACTTCCTGCTCAGTTTTTCTGTGAACCTAAAACTGCTCAAAAATATAAAGTCTTTTAAAAAAAGGCCAATTAGGGAGTGGGGGAGAGGGGAGAGAACTATTGCCAGAGCATAAAAGAATTGGTTCCATGCAAAAAAGAATTGGTTTCATTTGCATGGTGCTTTAAAACTTACAAAATGGTTTTATTCTCTCTCATGATCCTGTGAAACTAGAAGGACAGGTGTCATTATTTCCATTTTTCAAGATGAGGAAACTGAAACTCAGAGTTAAAGTGACCTGTCTTAATATAAAGAACAAATGAGCATCCAACTCAGGTCTTAAAACTAGTCTTCTGATCCTAAGTGCAATGACCAATGTACTCTCCACCTATATCTCTAAAGATTCACAAGCTTTTAGAAAAAAAAATCTTATTTCTATCCTGGATTAGATATGCAAAGTAAAAATTTCACCAATTATCAATGTAATTAAAAGAACAGGAGAAAGAAATGTAAATGAATCATGACAGAAAAGAAAGATTACCCCAACTATAAGATTATCCAAACTCTTTACCCTTTCAAAAGCTCCAGACTGCTAAGAGGACTATTCTGAAATCACCAACATTAATAGGCCTATCCTGGTAATGGAGAGGAATTGGAAGTCTCCAGGCCATTCCTTGGAGATCAAACAAATTCCTGATTTCTCAGGATTGGTGAGGTCCAAAAAGAAGTCACCGGAGAAACCAGGGGCAAAAAACAATGCTCCACCCACCAACATAGATGTTCCTGGGCCTTAGGACACGGCTCATTAGCCCAAAAGCAGTGAGTTTCTGTGTATCAGTTTTAACCTATTAATAATAATAATAATAGCCAATACTTATTGAGAGTTTGTTTTGTGCCAGGCTTTGTTCTAAGTGCTTTGTACTTTTCTAAGATTTTAGTGAATAAAAGTTAACTTTGCTTTGCAATATTGTAATACTCCTTGAAGTAATCAGAAAATGCCTGTGTGCTGGCTGCACAGAGAGGGAAAGAGGTGAAACCCTGACAGTTGTCCTGTGAATTAAAGCTAGATACTAGTTCTGGAACAACAGAGGAACATAGACATTCCCTTTAAAAACAATAATTTAGCATAATGTAGTTCTCCAAATAGGTTAAGGCTTTTTGCCTTACAGGCAGAAATGAGCTGAGATTTTTCAAAGACCAACCCTTCAATGTTCCAAAAATACGATTTTTAAGAAGCTTCTCGTACACTTCAGCACCACATAATTCTCTAACATTAAGTTTCTTCTATGTTGCCAACAATTTCAAGAAACAAGAGGCAGGTATATAAAAACCAATGACATTTTGCAACATTTGAGGGTGCCCATCACATATACAGTAATAAGACATTTGTAGAGTTTTCGTGGTGATCTGAGCCCCATACTGGACATATGCAGTGGCTCTTTTTTTTTTTTTTTTTGGTGAGGAAGATTGGCCCCTGAGCTAACATCCATTGCCACTCTTCCTCTTTTTGCTGAGGAAGATCAGTGCTGAGCTAATATCTGTGCCCATCCTCCTCTATTCTGTGTGTGAGATGCCACCACAGCATGGCCCCACGAGCGGTGCGTCGGGGTGCACCCAGGATCCGGACCTGCGAACCGCAGGCCGCCGCGGGAGTGGAACCCACGAACTTAACCGGTACACCAGCGGCCGGCCGCTGCAGTGGCTCATTTTTAGGTGAGGTAAAAACGTGGGGAAAATATGCCTTTGTAATGTCTTTTGTAATACTCTCCCTAGCGTTTCTTTTCTTTCATCTGCTTGTTAATATCTGGAATCTCATTTAAATAAGATAGACTCTTTTCTGAACCAGTAATGAATCTTAACATGCAAATATCTGGAGAGAACGATGACTGAAATCTACAGTACGGCGTAGACTTCCCCATCAGAGCTGAGGCTGCCTCAGTAAGATTGCTGTGGCGTGATGTGGGGAGAGATGTAGGATGGCGACTTTAGGTAAGGTGTAGGTGGAGGATGAAGGAGGGCCTGGAAGACAAACATCTGCTGCCCCAGTGACTGTCTAATAACCAGTCTTTCCCTGCAATGCTTTCGTCCCAGGGACCTGCCCAATGACAAGTGGCCGCACTCCGGCGGTATTTAAGATGATTGACACAGGACCTCCGGTTAACATGGAGGGAGAGACGGCTGTGGGATTTATCCTGCTCTGAAAGTTTATTCTGTTTGTTCTGACAGAAGTGTTATATCTTAGTCACGGGCTCAAGTTCTCTGCTCGCTGGTCACCTCTGAGTCACCCCTGCCAACAACTCGGTGCCCCCAAAATCACAGCGGTGCTCTGTGCAGCAAGTCCCCAACTTGCTGAATCATCAGTCCTATTTCCTGTGAGCACTTCCCACGTCCTGACCAAACAATTCTCTGATTTTGTGAGGTCATGTCTGTCCTCACAAAAGACAACATAATTGAAATGAGATCGTGGAGTCCTACACTACACCCAAGCCCAGACGGCACTAAAATTTTCTATCAAGCAGAGCCACCTAGTGGTAGAACAGAATATGGTTTCCAAAATTCTCATTTAATTCCTCTCATATAACAATCTAATCCAGGTGGGGTTTTGTTTTGTTTTGTTTTTTTATGTTTACTTCACTCCCTTTTGTTTACTGTTACCCCATTTGAGACCGTCGCCTCCATCTGTTTTCTTTACCAAATATCTATTCTTCCAGGGTAAACAAACCTACAGTTTGTTATGATCAGAAAGTTTTATGACTAAAACAGAAGCCAACTCAACAGTGTCTTTAGAAGAAAAAAAATGTCAATACTAATTTATTTCTAAAAATAAAGAGCCACTAAGATATTTACTTGGTAGCTTTCTATTTTCCATAACTGACACTGCCTTTTCTCCACACTACGCACATATGCACCCATGTAAATTGTCACATAAAATTACAGAGAAGGCCATCAAAAGTGCTCTGCTGTGGTCTCCAGACCCCTCCCCCCCAAGCATATAATCTGTGGTGGAAATTGGAAGTACCTTGGGCTGTGGTTTGATTCCTTTTCTTCCTTTAAAGTAGGTAAACCTTCATAGTCGGCTAGGACAGAATAAAAGCAAACTCAGTGTTAATCACTGAAATTCTATTTTCTATCCACAAAACTCATACAGTTGAGTATCGCATTTCCCTGATCTGTGTGGTTTTGCAGAAATGGCCTCACCAGGGAGTTCCAGAGGTTAAAAGATTAATGATGGCACAACACTTGAAATGGAAAAAGCGCTAATGGTACAAATTTAAGACTTCCAGGTGCCTCTGGCCCTGGTGGAAAGGGCACCATTCATCACTGCTTGGTTATTCCGTCCGTGAAGGACCCCACTGTTGTTCCAAAAGCTAGAATCTGCGTGTTTCAAGATAGACACTGGAATAAAATCGCTTCATCTGAGGTCCCGATGTGTCTGCAGAATGACCTCAGTCACAATGCACGATCAAAGAGAAGCAGGTAAAGTGGGGAGCAACTAACCTTCTTAAGAGTCTTCAGAGTTCTCTCCTGTTACACCACTGTTATTTTTAAGGGGAAAAAAAATCCATTGGATCTATCACCTATGTGTTGAACAACTCTCTGCTCTTGTTGTCCCATAGAAATGCCTTTTTCCAGTTTTCTGGGTTTCGTGAGTATAATAGGATCATGATCTTGTGTTAAATTATCTCAGGCACAAAAGGAAACACACCAAAATATTAAGAGAGGTTGTCTTTGGATGGTGGAATTTTTTTTCTTCTTTCTACTTTTTTTTGCCTTTTCCAAATTCTACTGTGTATGTTTATAAACTAAAAACAACAAAATGAAACTACTTTAAGGATTATCTCAGTGACCCACTGCTATCCTCAAATGCTTTACAGAGCCATTCTTCCCTCAATATTAGACTACAAAAAGCTGTTAAACGTTGTTGTTATAAGTTGGTTGAGTGAATCTTTTGGAAAGCTCATCTTGAGAAGCCTTTGGAACAATAATTCTAATAACAAATCTCTGGATTTGAGAACTCCATTGTAAATTGTTGAATCTGACAGACCCCAGGGTACTTTTTTAAAAGATAAATGTTAAAAATACAAATGATATGAAAATATAAATAGTGCGTTTTATTAATTTAATCAGAGCATTAAAATAATGTATTGATTTTTTAAAGGAATTAAAAAGAAAAAACAGCTGTCATCATTTTAAGTCCAAATATTGATTTAATGAAAAGTAAGAAACATATACTACAATTACTGCCAGATATCAATTGGAAATTAAGTTATATGGGGATATTATATTACTATCTATATTAGTATGTCCAATAGAACTTTCTACATTGATGGAAATGTTCTGGATTTGTGTTGTACAACATAGTAGCCACTGAGCACTCAAAATGTGGCTAGATTGACTGACGAGCTAAATTTTAAATTTTATTTAGCTATTTAAAATTTAATTTAAATAGGCACATATGGCTAGTGTCTTAGACAGCACCGATCTATGTAAACTCTATTTGATTAAAGTTTTATATCCCTATACAGATTAAAATCATAGATCTCTAAATTTTATAATATGAAAGGTAATGCCAGATACTTTTTCCAGATCATTTGGTCTCAGAGATTTCCTTGCTGGAAGAAAGACCATTTTCTTCTTGAAAAAGACCATTTGAAAAACTTGTACGAAAATAAAAACAAGTGGCAACAACTGAGGCAATAATTAAACCGACTATTTAAGGATGGTCAGATGCACATTCTGCACGTACCAGATCTAATGTGGGTCGGCCTCACACTGTCACCCTCCAAGATTTATGGGGTATCTATAAAACTGTTGCCACTTTCTCTTATAAGAGAGGACAGAGAAATCAACTTCAGGGTACCACATACCATTTCTATTCATGCTGTTCATCCATTTATCAAGCTCTTCCATTTCTATTTCCATAACAGAGGGTGTGTCTTCCTCAAATATAGGGCTAGAGAGAGAGAGAGCAAAAAAGCTTGTTGAAAAAAAAAAAAAGGTATGGTGTGCTGAGTTTCATGTGAGGAGAGCCTAGAATGTGGCCTCTGAAGAAGACGAACCTGATTCAGTGTCTGACACCCCAGGGTAGCCTGGGGGATTGCACTATGCAAGCGTGCCAAGCTTTAATAGGAAGAAAGACCAAAACTAGAACAAACCGTCTATCACTGATAGAAACATGGAAGGCGCAAAGCCCCGTGCGCGGGCTGAAAGGGAACACAGGAGCCTCTGCTATCTGAAGGCACAGTCGAGCCGGCAAGGCTTCCACCGTGGCGCTCCTCGAGGGAGTTGCCACATTTAGCATTTTCGCCTTGCTTAATTTCACTTCCCTTTCTTTGGGGTTTTTGATCAGCGCCCCAGGTCCAAAGGCCACTGTCAACAGGCTAATTTCATCACCTCTCCCGTCAATACCCAGACTTTTCTGTCTTGGAGAAATGGAGCCATTGCTTTCTGAAATCCACTGCCCTCACTTGCGAGGGCTCAGAGCGCACAGTTATCGGAAAGAAGCCCCCGGTTAGTGTAGATGGGGTTGGGGGAGGGGGACCACCAGCTCTGAATGGCCGGGCGGGCGTTACACCTTGCAGAGGAAGCGAGCCAAGTGTCTAAATGAGTAAGGCTGCAGGGCGGTGGGGGTGCGGGGGACAGCGCCCCAGAACACCCCTCTGGGTGGAATCTTTTCTCTAGGACTCTCCTCTAACACCAGCGAAAGTAGCTTCCCTGGTGATACAATTTTTAACCAGAATAAACGAACCGATGTCCTTGCAATACACCCAGGGGCAGAATATTTACTATGCATGTGGAATTGGTAGCAGTCAGAAAAAAATTCTTTTCTGAACAGAGAACCCTATCCTCAGGTTCCCCTCCACCCCCTAACCATTCTCCCCTCTCTAGACTGAGGTTTGGGGATTCAAATCCGGGAGGCCGTCTCCTGGGGCGCGGCCTATTAGAACAGGAACTCTTGAAAAGGCAGGCGGCTCTCTGATCTGCTCCCCTCCCTCACTAGCTTTGTCCACACTGAGCTGGATTGGGGGCAGTGGAAACTTACACTTTCACGTTTTCACTTCCAAGTTCATCTAAAAGAGAATAGATATGAAGGTCATGTTAGATTTGTTCGCAACAACTTGTCATTTCATCAACACCTGAAATCTCCTTTACAAGGAGAAGAAATGACTGGCAGTAAATCACGTTTTTAAGGGAGCAATAATTAACCCCTAAGTCAAACGAGTGCAGATCGCCATATTGAAATGAGATCCCAATCCGAATGAACTCTGTTTTCTTTAGATATAATGGTGCTCTGAGAGCGCTCACTTCAGATCAGATGTTCCTCTCTTTATTTTATCCACACGAAGAGGAGAACAGTGGAGAGCGGAAGAAAGGAAGGATCATACAAGAGGGCTTCCTCCTTGGCCCCCAGCCCCAAAATGTCCCAGTTCAAAACATTGCTGTTTCATCTCCTGTGACACACTGTGCCACTGTCCCCGTGTCTCGGAGGAGGATGTGGGGTACTCTATCAAGGGCTCCCCTTGGAACTCTCCTGTCACCCTGCTCTTTGCATGGCCGAATCCCTCACATCCTTCTGTTCTCAGCTCACGCTCTTTCCTGGGGGAGGCCTCTCCACCTCCTCTCTGTGAAGTAGGGCCTGTCTTTCCTATTGTTCTCCAGTTCAGCACCTTGCTTGCTCCTTCATAGCGTTTGCCACGATTTGTCAGTGATGAATTCATCTGTTTAATTCTTTTGTCTGTCTCTCCCACTAGACCATAGCTCCAAAAGGGCAGGGATCACATCTGTCCTGTTCCTCCATCCACCTCCCATCCAGCTAGCACAGTAAACACCCAGTCAATATTTATGGAATAAATGATTAGGTCTTAATCTGGATTGTCCAGTCCTGGGGTTAAATTCAATCCCAATGTTTTGGACTTAGCATGGTCATAATAATGAAACTTCCAACAAGTCTGCTTTTCCTTGCTGTTGGTTGAGGTGAGAATCAGTTAACAGTTTGCAGAATGGCTCTAATGCAGATCAGGCTCCAAATGAACACGTGGCAAGAACAGAGCCCAGTGCCCCAGCTCAAGCTCTGTTTTGTTTGGCAGGGGGACCAACGCACCCAGAGAAATGAGGCAATGATGTCACATGAGTGCATAGCATAGGCCCACTGTGCCTTTTATGATGTGAAAAACATTGAGAAGCAAACCACTTTGTCCACCGAATAGTCAGCTGTTCCTGATCCTTGGCACTCAGAGGCCTCCTTTTGCCTGGCCTGCAGAAATGCGGATCCCCAGTGAGGGAACACAACCAGCAGGCACCTAGAACTGAGCTCCTGGCAGCCGGGAGCCACTGTAATTTCCTGTGGGTTGGCAAGCTTTAATGCCATTGCTAATCCAGGAAAGCTGGGCACAGATTAAGTTTCATGCCATCACTGCTTACCTTCGAGGGGCTGTAGGTTATGTTCTCCTGCCCCCCAGTAGGAATCTGAAGCTTCCTGCAGATGCCTGACTCGTCAGACACTTAGATTGGGGAAAGGGGGGTGTATTCATCTTATATTTTATATATATACATTTTTCATCTAATTCTCATTCTCATACAGGCTATTTCCTTAAGGGATTTTACTATAAATAAAGCCCCTATACAACTGAACTTCCCCTACAGGTGACCCATAAACATCCCCCTGTTTTGTCACTCCCTCTGCTCTTCTCTGCTTAATAAACCCCCACAAATTTCTCGGAGAGCAAGCGGCCCCACAGCCCCACTGTTGAGGGCATGGATTTATCTTTATAATCTGGGTGCCCACAGGCTTTGCAGTGAGCAAAAGCTAGCCCTGCATGCAAATGACAGAAAAGTTAAAAAACCCATTACAAAAGTGCTCCCGATCCACCAAATGTGAAGCTCCTGTAATCAGTATTCAAACAGAGCAAAAAGCCTTCTGTGGCCTCGTCTCCCCTGCTTGACAGCCATTACCCCTGCCCTGGCCACCATGGCAACAGAAAAACATCTGGGAGAGCACGCCAGAGCAGAGCATTAAGCCAGGAGGGAGACCAATTACTCGTCCTCAGCAGTCAGGCCCTGCCCGCTCCACTCCACCTGGCTTATATCTCTTTATTAATAGCCACCTACTCCCTTGCAACTGGGAGGCAAATGTAGCTCTTACATAGCCCCCCACCCCCACTTGATTCCATTTTCCTCCTACAGTCCTTCCATTTCATATCCTCCTACCCACCTTGTCCTCCTCCACCAGTTCCTACATTACACCCACTTAGCCCCACAATGCCGCCCTTCCAGCTACTGTCCTCTGTGCACTTGGTGGGATTGCTGAGGTGGTGGGGGGATGGGGCAGGAGCCCAGCAGGAGACAGGTTTGCATATCTTGTTTCCAGGCTGAACAGTGAGTGAGAGAGTCTCTTTCTAGAGATTTACTGAGCAGAGCCAGGTGTCATGTAGCCACAGCCTGTTTAAAGTGAGGGTTGACTGCCAGCTGCTTTCGCTGCAGCTCTTTCAGAGAGACACAGCATATCAAGACACTTAATAAACATTAAATAATGACAACTGCAAACTTCATGCCTGGAGGTTGAGGAAGAATGACAGTTGAACATCAAGTTGCTACACAGTGCTTTCCTTTTCCTGGATGTGAAACCGACAGGCCCAAAGAAAAAAGGTAATTTTCAATCAGATGAAGCGTTCTTTCAAAAGATGTTGGCCAAGTCCTCCCCAGTTGTGGAATTTAAAGACTTATTTCCTGATGTAGAAGAATTTTCATGTGGGGAAAGAAACAACGCATCTATCCCTAACTTTCTGAGGGGATATCACCCATGCCCTCCCACAAAACACTCCTTTGGGAAATTTCCAGGCAAAATACTGGTCTGACTTAGTCTGAGTTTTATTTTTCCTGGGAAAAAAATCTATTTAAGCCAAATTTTGTTAATTTAAATATTCTCCTTTTATGGACTTGCATTATAATGTTAGATATGAATGCACTTCAGGTTGTTCATCTTTTAGCATTGTTTGCCTGAAGAGAGATTCATCTGGTAAGCAGTTAATGATCTGTATCTGTATTAAAGGAGTGGCTAGTAAAAGAAAATATTCAAATAAAGCTCTTTATCAAAAACTTCTGTAATAAGCAATTGTTTTGAAATTCTAAGTTTTCTGTGTTACAGTGAAGTATATTTAAACTAAAAACAATGTGCCAATTTGTGTTAATGTGCAAATTTTTTAGTTCTGAGAATAGGTGTTCTTTACAAAAAAGTTCTAATGTTCTTTCATTAACTCATTCATTCAACAAACATTTATTGAGTGGCTAACATATGTCTTGGGCCAGGTGCTATGTTAGGTAAAAGGGATACTGATGATAAGCTGACAGAATATGCCAGGTACTATTTTTTCTCAGTGCTTCACATGGATGAATCCATTTCATTCTCACAACTCTATGAGATAGGTATTGAATTTGCCCATTTTACAGATGAGGAAACTGAACCAGAGAGGTCATAGAGCTAGGAAGTGCAAAAGCCTACTAGGTGGCATGGTTCCAGAGTCTGTGCTCTCAACGTCAATGCCACACTGTTAAACAAGATAAATAAGACAAGTTCTTGGTTCTCTTGGACCTTAAAGAGAACATAGCCTAGTAAGAAAGAAAGACCAAAAAAGGGCAAGTCACCAACTTAAAGCCAATGTAAATGCTGTGCACAATAAGTGTGACCAGAGTCTATGAGAGCACAGAAGAGGAGGTGATTAATTTTGCCTAGGGAGTGATTACTCAAGGCTTCATAAAAACTTTAGAAGTGGGGCATTGAAGAATAGGGTGGCAGTTTGCCAAGCAGACAAGAAGGAAATTTCGGACAGAAGAAATAGCATCAACCAGGCGTGGAGGCATCACGGAAGTGCCATGTTCCAGGAAGAGCAAAAACGTCAAGCCCGGCTACAGTGTAGGATGCGTGGGCCACATCTGAGAATGAGGCCAGTTCTCGCTTATGAATGGCTTTTGAACTTTGAGATTCTCACGATAAAGTTCAATGAAAAGCCCCTTTCTGGATTTTGAGCCTAAGAGCATGACCGTTTGACTGGACACCTCCAACCTCCCTCCAACTCCATGACTCCATTAGGTAAGACCAGCTGTGTGCTATGGTTTAGGGGGGAAATTCTTACTTTCTCTACTTTAAAAAAATTGGGGTCTAATCAGCTCTGTTTGCTTTTTCTTTTTCTTTGGCTTACAAAGGAACTCCCACGTGACCACTGCAATTAGGTCACCCTGAAATTTCAAGCCATGGAGAAACATGTGTATGTCCTATTTCTTTGTAATCTATTTTATCTCCTCCCCTGCCTTGAGAGGAGATAACACTTCAGTGCTTCTTTCCTGGCTCACATTTTCTGTAGCTGCTGGCATAATGGAGAATGACCATTTACAGCTCCTGCTGAGAGCTGAAAGGTTCTCCTGGTATAAGGACAGTGAGCAAGGCCCCAGGCCAAGGGCATGATCTCAAAGCCAGAGTTGCCCTGTTAGTGGGTGTGAGGGACACAGAGTGAGTTTTGTATGCACTTATGAATATGTATCTTATTAGAGAAATTCTTTTCCCTTGAGTGATTTTTGGAATGACCAAAGTCTTCAACTTAAAAATCTAGTTGGAGTCATTTTTACCAGCACAAGACAAAAGTACCTAAGTCTGGTTTGGACCTAGCACTACCCTGATTGGAACTGAATACTCTCAAAGTGTATCTCTGACCTAGGGAATCTTCTATTAGGTTGGTTTCAGATTGATGATAGTAATCTTTAAGCAATTAGGAATTTGATTATAAAAGTTAGCATAGCTTTATGGGAATAAGAATAATGCTTCACTCAGGACTTTTCAAGATCAAATTAGGACGTGGCGTAGGGGAGAAAACAATACCTGTGACAAAAACATAGATGCAAGAATCCTCTTCTCATGGAGATGGCCCCAAGGTTTTCAGCCTTCCCATTCCTAACCCCAGGATGACCCACTGCTTCATGAGCCTTCCTCTTTTCTCCAGCAGTAGGGAAATGTCACATTGACCTATTGGCCAAGATTATATAGGGGCTTCTTCTGGATTAGGCACAGAGATGGCAGCTGTGTATTTTAAATTTCAATTTAGGCTGAAAACATTCTTTTTTTAAAAAAGAAAGGAATTTGGCATTTTTAAACTCTGGAAAACTTCATTGAAATATGTCATTCATCACTTACTATTTTATGTAGTCCTTGTTGCTTAACTTTAAAACCTCTCAGTTCCTTCTCCTACCCTGTCCCCAAATCCAGGCGGGTATTAGTATAATACTTACATGTCTGTAGGGCACTCTGAGATCCTTGGCTAGAAGGCTCTGTGTAGAAGCAAAAAGTATTTTGTTTTATTGATTGTTCATTAATACATGGAGCAATTGTCTGGAAATAGGAACACACAAAATATTTACCTTGTTTAGTTCTTTTTCTTCTATAGTATGTTACAAGGATTATCACTAATAAAAATAGGAGGGCCAATAATATGATTGGGATCAACACCATTAGTATAAACTCTAACTGATTTTCATCCTCATCCATGTGGGTAGAACTCGTATTTGTAATTAACGTTTCTGTGGTCACTGCAGCAAATGTGCTTAGAATAGTAGTCTCTTCATCTGTTCTTTCCACTTCCTGGGGCATATCTGCTGACTGTTCCAGATCGTCAAGATCACCTGTGGGAACACACGAAATTGAGATTGCCAGGGAGACGAAGCTAGTATGTTATGTTTTCAATGATTTTTAAATTTATCCTACATGCATCCAGGGATAAACTTGATCCACCGTGTTTGGTCTTCCAGTTCAGTGTGACACAGAGTATTGATTGAACATAAATGGGGCTCAAGCTGGGAGTATATTGAACATGGAATCAGAGGCCAGAGACAAACTTCCCGCAAATGTAAGCAGTTGAGCCTTGACCAGATACGTTAGACACGCTTAAGCAAAGGGCATCGAGAAGCTTTGTCGTGTCAAATGTGATATTCCAGGACACCTCCTGTAGGGCATCATATTTTAATAACATTTCTGAATAAATCTAAATTCACATTTATGGAAAGTTAAGTAATTGCCACATGACACTTTTAGATGTAAAGGAATGCACTGTGTCCTAATTTTTGATAAAAAGTTACCTATCAATGGAGAAAAATTCTTTGAAATTGGGGTGATTGCTTAGATTTCAGTGTCAGGTCTCACATTCTGCAAAGAACTGAGTCTGAGATTAGCTGACAGAACTCTTCCTGGATTCTAAATAAAAATACAATGTGTATCTCATTTTTAAAGTGAAATTCTCAAGATGAAGTTTCCTGAGAGACCAGGGAAACTGTATCAATATTCAAATTTATTTAATAAAATGCATCTTTAGAACTTTCCCTATTAATAAGCTATAGGCAAGTTTACTCTGTTTGAATTTCAGATTGTGTTGAAAAACCATCCTGTGGCTCATCACAGGGTGGGGAAGGTTTATGAGCTTGATGATTATTTGAAAAATCTTTCCTCACCTGGCTGTGCAGTGATCATGGTAAGGTGAGCTGAAGGTTTTGTCCCATCATGGTATAATACTGCCTACCATTCAGATGGGGCCCACTGAGGAAAAGAGCATACGAGTTTAGGCTACAGAAAACATATCAAATGAGATCATTTATGTGAAAGTTCTTTCTGAGGTGAAAGGTGCGATGCAAACAGAGAAGTTGCTGCTTTAACCATGCCCTGTTACTACAGGTCAGGCCACCACTCCACAGAATGACCCAACTGGCCACTGCAGGGCCAACTCAATACCTTCGCTATCTGCATGACTCTATGACAATGGATTCCTCCGATTTGATTTATAAAAATATTCATTTGAGCACGGTATAATTATTTTGGTTATATAGATAAACATTTCAGTGTCCCCCAAGACCAGGAATTCACTTGATAATCACATTGGTAAATGTCACCCCAAGCCATCAGAATCAGTTACAAACTGCAGAGTATAACTAACTGATGTTCCTCACGTGCATATACCAAAAGCAGGAATTGAAAACATATCTGCCATTTATTGACCTCTGCCTTCTGGGTTAAGTGACTTTGTCTTCTATTTATGTCTTTGAAATAAGGTAAGTCAATAATGTATTCACACATACGTTAAATGCTTTGAGATGTCATGAATCACCCCGGATCAGGAAAAGCTATTTGTCACCAGGACAGTCTCCTCATTAATGTCATCCTGTGTGCAGAACTATTGGGACCAAACAGCGTTCTTCACTGATGACCCAGGCCAGTGATGACTGGAGATATGTGGTGGGTGTACAGGGTGAGGGATGGGCGGTGGCTCACATCCACGTGCAGTTGGAGGTAGTGACCCTATTCCTTGAGGTCGGTACTTGTGGACCTTCCCTAGCACCCAGACCTCCCTTATATTTCTTTTGCTTACTTCTACTGCTGTCGGAGCTGCTGCTGCTATTTCAGGTTAACATTTATAGAGAATTACTAAGAGCCAAGTTCTGTGCTCTGCCTTTTACCCAGATGATCTCATTTTGTCCTCACCATTTTTTCAGATAGAAACTGGGGCAAAGAGGTTATACAACTTGCCCACGATCACAGAGCTATCATGGAGGAGTGAGGGTTTGAACCCAGAAGGGCCGATGGCAGAACCTGAGCTTTGAACCTCACTCGATATTTTCCTTCCAATCAGGCAGGAATGTAATATCATGAAGTGGTGAACAAGAGAGGGAACGGCATGTTCTCACCCCTCAGCCTGTAAGGAGGGGGCTTCCCGGCACAAAGGGGAAGGGAGGGGAACGGTTCCCAGAAACCTGGCTCTGCAGGGGCTCCCACTCAGCTCCTCAGGCCAGACATGCTGTGGGCAAAGCAGCCCAGCACGACAGCATCTTGTCAGCGCCTCTCCAAGGAAGGCGAACCCAGTTCCCAGTAAAACACTTAGCGCTCTGAGTCACCACTTGACCCGTGGCCCCAGAAGAAGAGAAAATAGGAAAGGAAATAAGCTAGCAAGAATAATGAGGGCGTTTCAACAACCGTGAGTAAAAGAGAAATGGAAAGAAGCACACCAGATGGTCCTGAGTTGTGTACATTTATTTTTCAGCATGAGAGACAATGCTGGTCACAGGTGGCCCTTAGTGGCATTTCTGCCACTAAAAGGCCAGAAGTTCTCTCCACAATATCCCTCACACACACCGTAACGTATGTTTTCCGTGTTAAGCATCATTTACTCTCTCAAATTCTCTAGTGACTATTTCAATAAATGAGAATCAAGGGTTCTGTCTCTGTGTGTTTTATTTTTCTTTACCCTGCAAGCCTTCATCTCCAGACACTCCTATGACAACCTTCCTCATAGCCCTCCCTGCCCCCACCAACTCCATCATACCCTCAAAATAATAAATAACAGTAACTGGCATTTATCAAATGCTTAGTATGTGCTAGGTGCTGGGACAAACATGCAGAATGTAATCTAATCTTCAAGACGATTTTATTGTTCCCATTTTACAGATGAAGAAATTGAGTCTTCAATGTCTCACCCTGGGGTACAACCCAGTCATTTATGTTGTAAATTCTACTGATATGTAGGGTTTTGAAGCTGCGTTCCCTCGAGCAGAGGTGCCAAATGACAGCGAGGGTTCTAGTCATAGCTCTATCACTTAGTAGTTTGGGAATTTGGACAAATTATTTACCCCTTAGTGATTTAATGTTCTGATCTGTACAACTAAGAAGCGATCCTCAAGCTCCCATCTGTTTCCACATCTCTGTGTTGATTCTAAAGCATTTATCTTGTTTTTAAACAAAATTTTTGAATAGGTACTATCCACATGGGACTAAACTCGAGAAGGACATTTCACCACCACCCTTTTCCCCAGGACTTAGTTTCCCTCCCCAGAGTTAACCACTGTTTCTGCTGCCTTCCAGAGAAATCTATGCATATACAAATATAAGTATCATTTCCTGTTTTCTTTTATTAACACAAATGGTAGCAAATTTTATATACTGTTCGGCTCTTTGCTTTTTTTACTTAAAATTTGATCTTGAAGATTATTCCATGTCTGTGTATAGAAAGCTGTCTTTTCCTCTTATCATTTGGAAGTATCATAACCCATTCTTATTGATGGAGATTTAGCTTATTTCTTTTGTATTTCTGACGATGTTGCTATAAATACCAGTGCATCCTCTGGTGTGCACATATGCAGGCATCTCCTGCAGTGGATCACAAGGGTGGGGAGAGTGAGGGCCCTAGAGGGTGTGGGTGCAGAGGAAGGGGGGACAGTACCAGGCCATTCCTGGTGGTCTGCCCGCATGACCTCTCCAAGACAACTCAAGCCCAGTCCTCACACAGTGAGAAGTGGCAGAAACTAAGTCAAGGAAGGGCAGGGTATGCAGGGGGTCTGTGATGGGGAAGGGGGGAAGTTGAAAACATTGGAGATCAGCCTCAAGAGTTTGTGCCAGGAACATCAAATGTCATCCAACGGGGAGATGGAAAACTGGGGTGGGCCATAGAATCAAATCAGTAACCAGGAGGGGGTCACCAAGGGGACAGAGGTGAGAGTTAGGAAGAAAATCAGAGGTGGACAAAACCAAGGTGGAAACCAGAGAGGAGCCAGAGGTGATGAACAGGAATGAGAGTGGAGCTGGGGAGGGGGATAGGGGACTTTCCGTCCAGCATTACAGTGGTTCCTCCCCTGGCCTGTGGGCTACCAGTAACTCTTAACTCAATGGACCTGGGGCCCCCTAAAACCACTGTACGGCCTCAGACACCCCTGTGGGCCCAGCCTTCTCTAAGAAACACTTGCCTAGGCCCATAATAGTCAATAGTCATCACCCGTAGAAGACATTCTCTGTCTCTTGGGTAAAAGCGACATTGTACAAATTTAGGGGTCCAGCACCCCTAGGGAGGAGCCTAAACTCTCTTTCAGGAAATGAATCTGGAGCATGTACCCTGCAGAACATGCAGGACCATTTCTTGTGTTGCCCGTGGACTTCATGGGCATCTCCATGGTATCATGGATGGAAGGGTTTGGATTCAGAAGAGCAGGGTTTGAGACTGGGTGCTGCCCTCTGTAGCCGTGGGGCCTGGGAAGAGCCTTCACTTCTCCAGCCCTCCCTTTCCTAGAGGCCAAGAGAGGAGGCCATCAGCTCTGCCTATCTCGTGGTGTTCGTATGAAGAGCAAAGGCAATCATAGCTGTGAAAGTGCTGAGCACACACGGGTGCTGGGAGATCTGCTATTTCCTTTGTTCTCCATCCATCCTCTTTCCCCATCTCTAGACTTATCTGTTTCTCTGCTGTTCCCCGGGAGACTGATCTGCCTGGTACAACTTCTTCATTTTATTGTTGTATCTTCTTATCTAAATTTGGACATATTTCGGGGTAAAAGGGGTGGGGCCTGAGGGTAAAACTGAAGAAGTTGTCAAAGATAAAGACAGAGAAGATCAAGTGTGAGAGCAAAAAGAGAGAGACGTTAGCCAGCAAAAGCACAGAAGCGAAGAAAGAAAGCGGACAACACGGTAAGAGCAGAAGGGCTGTGTGAAGGTGGGACTGGTGGGCTTCTTGCATGTGACCTGCCTGTGGAGTCACTGGGTGCAAGGGCTCAGGGTGGCAGGTCTGGCAGAAGCCCTGTCTTCCTTTCGAGTGGCCCAGTCACGGTTATCTCAAGCGACCCCAAAGCAAACTGTTCTAGGAATTCTCCCTTTCTCCATTTCTCTCTCTCTGCTCAGATAATGGAGCATTATGAAGAGATAATGTGAGTGGTCAGGTGAATGATGAGACTAAGCTACAATACTTCACCTACTTTTAATCCTAAAATTACCAGACAATAAACTGCACAGTGTACGGAGTCACTTACAAATGTTTTTGACAATAACCATGCAAACGCACCTAGGATGGATATTTCACACATCTGGCGAGGACCCTGGGGGAATCCTTGTAAGTGGGAAAGCGGGGAAATGCTTGAGGTGAGCCTGGAGCTCCCGGGGCAGAGCAGGCATGGCGCCCCTTGATCACAGCTCCAAGCATCACCACTAGGTGAAATGGCCCTGCTTCTCCGTGAAACAAACTAGCGAACTTCTCTTTTTTTGAAAGTGGAACAAATGTGCAACCAAGCTCTAGTTTTTAAAGTTAAAAAAAAAGTATTATATACCAACTGAAAGATTGCCACACTGATGTTACACTGTAAAACAGAGCAATGATGAGAGGATGTTATTAAACTCAGGATATCGTGAAGTATATTGGACCTCAATCAGACACCCCTTTCTTTCATTTGTCATGTAGACTCCATGCACAAATTATTTAAGTGATTTTATAATTCAGATAGTGAAATGAAAGAAAACACAAGTCAGGCATCAGGCGTTCAAACTCTATCCTGCTCTGTGGAGTAACTGGAGTATATGAATTTCAGGATGCTCAAGAAACCAAACCCCGGGGCCGGCCCCGTGGCTTAGCAGTTAAGTGCGCGCGCTCCGCTGCTGGTGGCCCGGGCCGGGTTCAGATCCCGGGCGCGCACTGACACACCGCTTCTCCGGCCATGCTGAGGCCGCGTCCCACATACAGCAACTAGAAGGCTGTGCAACTTCTACTGGGGCTTTGGGGGAAAAAAAAGGAGGAGGATTGGCAATAGATGTCAGCTCAGGGCTGATCTTCCTCAAAAAAAAAAAAAGAAAGAAACCAAACCCAAGAAGTCTGCCGACTTTTTCTTCCCCCCTGTACCTCTGTATACAGCAAAGAGCCAGATGAGCCTTAGAAGGAGGAGATACAACCAAACCTAGAGGCCTCCAGTGGTTTTCAGCCTTGGCTGCACATCAGAATCCTCTGGGGAGATTTTAACACTCCTGATGCCCAGACCCAAACCTTTAGATCAAAATATCTGGGGGTGAACCCAGGCCTCTGGTGAACCCGTTAGTTTTACAGTTCCCCAGGTGACTCTGGTGTGCAGTCAAGGTTGAAAACCACTGCTCCAGACCCTACCCACTTCTGGCCTTCTCCTGGGCCACCCCAAATCTTTCTCCCCTCTTGTTCTCTATGCTCCTCCATGGTAAACTGGAGAAGAATTAGAGATCAGGGAGTTGGACGCCAAAGGCTTGCCTAGCAGCTGCCAACTCTAACACCGGAACGCAATAGCTTAAAAATCATCACTGAAGCCTTGAGCGCCTGAGAGACTCTGGCCAGGATATACTGAGAGAGAACTGTAACAATCATGCCTTCCCGAATAAGTCTGAATAAGAGAGATGCATGCTGGAGTTTAAAACCCGCATCTCCAGTAAAGGTCACTGTTGACAGAATAGCTTGGAAGTTTAAATCAGTGGTCCTCAAATCTTAGCTGCATTAGAATCACCTGGAGGGCTTCTTAAACACATTGCTGGGCACTGCTCCCAGTGTTTCGGACTTAGTAGGTCTGGGATGGGGCCAAGAATTTTCATTTCTAACAAAATGTTGATGCTGCTGGTCTGGGGATCATAGTTTGAGAACCAATGGTTTAATTTGGCCAAACAATCTTGTTTAGTTATGTTTAATTATGAGTCACACCTGTTGCTGTTCTCAACATTTACTGTGCACCAACATCTGGTGATTTTTAAGCTCCACTCGAATCAGTTACTTGAGGATATCTAAGGCTGTGGCCTGGGCAATGATATGTTTTAAAAGCTCCTCAAATGATTCCAGTAAGTACGTACGCTGGGTTGAGAATTACTGAGTTAAATCATAACTCAGTTGGCTTTATTTTAATTTGCTGTTATTCAGGAAGACAGTCCTTATTAGCTTTAAGGCAATTGGAGAACCCTGCACAGAAAGAAGGCTTTGGGAGCAAAACTAATAGGCATATGCACCCATCAAATAGTCTATTTCTTCAGCTCTGATATCTTCTAAAAAATCAATTTTCAGCATCTGTGGAAGCTGTGATATGGCCAGGGACAAAACAGGAACAAAATGGGAAAAAATGCCCTTCCCAGACCCATCAGGCTCCCGCCTGGCCGTAGGAGGATGACAGTGTTTGATGCAAGGAGCGCTAACTAACACCAGGTGGATGGATGATGCTCTTCGGTCTGGGCCACTGAGACACCACCCTGCAGGGAGCGCAGATGGAGCTATGAAGTACTCTGCCCTGTCTCTAGTCTACTTGGTTTCAGAACAGTACTTATTGTTTATATCTGAAATCATTTCATTCGTGTACTTGTTTATTGTCTGTCTCTTCCACTGTTTTGTACTATGTCTATCCCTGTCTGCACCTGGAACCCTGTCTGCTATGTAGCAGCCATTCCATAAAACGTTGCTTAGGAAATGTGAAATAGGCCAGGTTAGTCTGAGGTGAAATGTTAGTATACCTCTTACCTTTTAATCAAGAGTCTGATCTCCTCCTCCCTGTATCTGTTAAGTATCCCTAACCCTAATCCTAACCCTAAGCCCCTTCCAGGAACACACACAGTGTATTCTTCGTCACAAAGAAAATAGGGATCTAAGGTGGGTTTCTCTCAAAAGCTATCTGAATTTTAAAGGAAATACGGGGGAATGAGAGGAATTATTTAGTGTAGAGTTCTGAATCCCCAATGACGAAACTTCATGTGTCTAGTTTTTTTTTGTTTGTTTTTTTCGGCAGGGGGATTCATGGTGTTTCACATGGTCTCCCACATGTGAAGGCCAGGCGACAATTCTCTTTGGGAGCAGGACTAGGGAAGTGGAGGAATTCTTGTTTTCCTCGTAAGCTCTGTTGTACTATGTATTTGACAATTTTTATTAAGTGAAAATATTCACTTAATGTGTTTTTCCTGACTTACTCACTTGAAGAAGATATGGTCAGAATAAATAGCTGGTTAACAGATGTAAGGCAAAAGTGTTGAAGATTAACAGCAGATTTTAAGCATGGAAGGGCATTTTAGGTGAAGCTAAACCGCTTTGTACACCCTTTCTCTTCAGCCCTCAGATGACTAAAGGCGACAATGCCTTACATTGAAAGAATGTTAAGAAATGTTTCTTTCACTTCTTTGGAGGAGGGCCGTCTGGTAAAACGCTTTGATGCAGCAGTCTGCTCTGGGAATTTACTTGTGAACTCTGGTTGTATTTTTACCTCATTGCCTTGAGAAGCACACCTGCAATGGCAATTTATTATCAGATTAAAACACATCCCACAATGGGGCCTGCAATGCTCTGATGTCTTTTTTGTTTTAATCTTTTTATTTCCATGACTTTTTTAGAGAAAGCTTGCTCATATTTCATCAGACTTGCCCAGACCCTAAGGCTGTCTCTGGTTTGAAGTCACTCACCTGGGGAAGCTGCATTTTTGACCATCCAACTACCTTGTTGTGCACTGGAATCCTATTCTGGCCCGTAGTACTTGACGGTTTAAAGGAATGTACGTATCTTTATGGGACAGAATGCATATACACTTTTAACATAAAATTTCTTTCTACTATCAGTGGGATAATAGACAGAAAAGTACTTTAAAATGAAAAACAGGATTATTAAATGATAGTTATCATTATTAACATAATTAAAAGGTTTATTAAATGAGTTATCATTATTAATCATATTAACCATTAATAATTTTTAATCATTAAGTTATCATTATAATAAAGTTATTATTACTATTAACTTTTCTATTTTTATTATATTTCTATATCTCTTTTGAATAACCAATTTCAAAATGATAATTAAAAAAAATAACTCGAAAACAAGTATTCCTCGCCATGCCCTTGGCCTGTCTCTGGACTGCTACGTCAGCCTCCCTCCGACTAGGGAAGAGAGACATGCCTGCCCATTGGATAAGCCAGGTGGGCTCAGTGGTAGATATATGTTTGTGATAAATTAGAGGCCAAGAAAGCAGGGAAAGGAAATGTGGTCTTCTCCGTGGCCAATGCGCCTTCACCATGAGTGGCAGGAGGGACGAGAGAGTTCCCCATCGCCAGCCTATGGGGGAGCAGGGAGCAAGAGTTTGCTTATTGTTTGAGGTTTTCTTACACGAGGCTCAAGAAGGAAGCAAGTTCCTGAGGTCATTGAAGTGGTGTCTGAGGGGAGCTAAATGGTGGTCGGATTTTCTAGGGTCAGCAAAGCCCTTAACAGCTCTCTAAGGCTGGGTAGTTTCTGATCCTATCGTGCATTGAAAGACATCAATCCTGCCCTTCCACCTTGGACAGCCTACCAGGCCTTAAGTCCTCAGAATTTTAGTACTGCTGCTTGAGCTACTGACGTGCTATGCTCACTCCTTCTGCGTTTGTTAATATAATCCCATAATTTTTTTCTCATTTAGTTTGTAATACGATAAATTACATTAATAATAGATTCTCTAAAGTTGATCCACTCTTGGATTCCTGGTTTTATTCTACTTGATCTTTGGTTATTTTTTTTTTTTCCAGTGATGATATCTTTACTTGTTATTTGAATGATCTAGGACTCAGCCTAAATATTCTTCTAATATTTGATAGTTGGCTACATAGTCAATACGTCTGAGGTCTTAGTGATGAACCAGTATAGGGATGGTCTTTGATTGACAAAAGATAATCATAATCATAAATAGAGTTACTAGGTAAAATATAGGATGCCCAGTTAAATTTGACTATCAGATAAACAACAAATAATTTTTTAGTATAAATATGTCCCATGCAATATTTGTGTGTCCTATACTTATATTAAATTGTATGAGATGTACTTAACATTAAAAACAATTATTTGAAATTTACATTTAACTGGGTGTCCTATATTTTTACTTGCTACATCTGGCAATCTTAATCATAAATAAACAATCATAATTTTTAGAAAAGAATAAATAAATTTTTAAGTTAGTAAACAGTGTTGTCAGGGGGAATAAAGAACATATCAGCAAACCCTAGTAACCACTGGACTCCTGTTTCTAAAAACTCCAATGGGGTGGGAAGTAGGAAATAATAAAGATGGTTTCAATTCATATGAAACAAAGAAACAGAAAAAATTTCAAATTTTGAAAACAAACTAGACTAATTGGTTTTGTTTTAAGGAAAAGAAACCAAAACGACATGACCAACCAAACCCTGCTCTAGCAAATAACTCTCCTTTTGAACCACCATCTTCAATTTCTCAGGAAATGTTTCTGTGTTGTCTTCACCACCTAAGGCAGATTTTTCCAGTAGCTTTAAGTTACACAAATTTTATTTCTTTTTCAAATTTTCAAATCAGCTCTTACTGGCTTGAAATTTAGTGTCTATGGAAACTGTATACCCTTTGTTTTCTTTTCAAAAGTCTCCCCAAAATGTAACTACCTCGCCTTTCTTCAAATTATCATGCAAATTGCCATCTATATTTTGAGAGGAAGATGGATAACATTTGTTGGCGCCACTCAAGATACAGCTACGTGGTATTCTCTACAGAAAGGGGGAACAATAATTGTTGCCTGTTTTGATTTGAGGAGATAGAAGTAAACTATTCATCAGTAAAAAGATTTGGATAGGTAACATTTTGGAATAAAATAAAACTGAGTTAATTAAAAATCACATTTATCCAGGTATTATCATACTTTCATTTCATTATTTAAAGGATTACTGATTATAATCTGTCATGAATACAAGTAAGTCTTCGGCTACTGGATAAATTTTATGTCATTCATTCATTCAGTCAGTTGTGTGCCTATTATATACCAGGCACTATTCTAGGCCCTGGATATAAAGGTGAATGAGACCAGGCCCCTGCCTCCCAGGGAAGTGACTGTTAAGCAGGTACAATGGCACACAAATCAATAAATATAATACAGCTTTAATAAATGCCATAATGGTTTGTGTACAGAGTGCCATGAGGACGTGGGAGAGGAAGGCATTCATCGCATCTGGGGGAGGATTCGGGAAATCTTCACAGAGAAGGTGACCGTTGAACTGAATCTCAGGAGTTCATCAAGAAAATGGCAGGGAAAGGCATTACAGTTGAAGCACAGCACATGGAAAGGCTTAGTGGCCCAACAGAGCTTGGCACATTCAGGTAGTTGTATCATAGGGCACATGGTGGGAAGTGTCAAGGGTTAAGTGGAAAAGGAACTCAGGACCAGCTCATAAGGGGCCTTGTAATGATGCCAAGGGGTTTGGAATCTGTCGCAAGGAAATGAAAAACCACTGAAGGGATACGTACAGGAGGGAAATGATTACATTTTTGTTGTAGAATGATCACTCTAAAGGTTATGTGAAAATGTATGGAGATGAGACTAAAGACAAGGAGACTAGTCAAAAAGTTAATGAAGTAACCTAGGTGACAGCTAACAAGAGTCTAAACTGGCAGGGAGCAGAGAATGTGTTCTGTTTGGGACTTGCTGAGGTTAAGGCCCCTGTGACAAATCCAAGGAGAACTGATGATGAAAATGCAGGCCTAGAGTTGGACAGATAGGCCTGCTGGAGGTGATTGATTGGGAATCATTGGCAGAGGACTAAGATGAAAGCCATGAAAGTGGTTGTCATGGCCCAGGAAGGATGTAAGGAGTGAGAAAAGAAAAGATAAATATTATATGAAATGAGCAGATGGAAGAGAAAGATATATAACCAAAAACTGGAAAGAAATAGAGGCATAGGAGACCAAGAAGAAAATAGCGTCATGAGACCCACGGAAGAGGAGAGTTCCAGTAATTGACTAATCATGTTAAGCGTTACAGAGAAAAACATAAGGACAGAAACGGGTCCTTTGGGTTTAGCTATTAGGAGGCACTGGTCACCCAGATGGAGCAATCTGAGTGCTGTGCTTGACACAGAAGGCAGATTGCAGTGGGTTGAGAAATGAATGGGAAGGGAGAAAATGAAGACGTGTTGACTGTCTTTCAAAGAGATGTGGAGTTATGGAAAGGAAAGATGGAGGAAAGCTAGAGGGAGACTCCGGAGAGCCAGAACAGAACTCATAGGCTCTCTCATTATTTTTCATTACACACGTATACCTACCAAAAAGAATAGAGAATAATGTAACAAATAACAGGGTACCCACCACTAATTGTCCTCAATTTTTCCATATTGGCTAGAGCAGGGTTTGGCAAACTTTTTCTTAAAGGGCCAGAGAGTAAATATTTTAGATCTTGTGGGCCAAGAGGCAAAATACAGGCTATTGTGTAAGTTCTTATATAACCATTAAAATATAACCATTTAAAAACGTAAAAACCATTCTTAGCTCAAGGGTCGGAAAAAACAGGAAGCTGACTGAGTTTGGCCCATGGGTCTTATACTGCTGACCCCTGGACTACCATGTTTTTTCTGAAAGAAACACAACGTTATAGATATAGTTGCGGCCCTCTACATACGCCTCCCCGATTTCATTCCTCTCCCACTCTCCCCAAAGGTAACTGCTCTCCTAAGTTAGCGTGTATCAGCCCCACACTTTTCAAATATGCCTATGACCCTAAGCAATATAAGCATAATTTGGAATGTCTTTAAAACTTTGAATAAATATAATTATTCTGTGCATAATAATCTTCAACTGGCTTTTTTGGTCAACATCACATTTGAGACTGATTCATCTTGACACATTTGGCTCTAGTTCATTAATTTTACCTGTTCTATGATATCTTATTCTACAACTATACCAAGTTTCATGCATTTTTCTTCTGCTAATGGACGTTTAGGTTGTTTCTATTTTTTCCATTTTTGCAAACAACGCTACAATCAACATTCTCGGGCATGACTCTTTGCTGCACATTTGTAAGTGATCTGGGAGTAGTATACCTAGGAGTAAATTGTTGGGGTTGTAGGGTATGAACATCTTCAGTTAACTAAATATTTCCAAATTGTTCTTCAGAATGGTTGTCTAGAAAAATTTCCTTTTCCAGTAATCTGGAATAGTTGATAACCTGAAAAATTCTCCCAATATGCAACACCTAGAAATAGTGGATGAAATATGAGGCAACTTTTTAAATGCATAAAGAAATCTCAACAAAAGAAGGAAATCCCCAGGGCCCCAAAAACAGTTTAAAAAAAAGATTGTAGAGGAAATTCAAATTCAGAGCCTCATCTACCTACGGGGATTTCCTAGAACAAGGCTTTTGGGCCTTCAGAAGTGTAAGAGGCTATATAATGGTTTCAGGGTGCTCCTGTCCATCTACTGGGTCAAAACACAGGCCATGGATAAAAATAAAGAAAGAAAAGCAGTTGCAATGATTTTGGCAAAGTTCAAAGTCAAAGTCAGGTGCGCCAAGCCCAGGCTGATCTCACCATCATTCTGACATCTGGACACTGGCTCCTTCTCTGATTTTGCATTTGGTTTTGTCTACTTCTTTCTCCTTGGCAATCACTTTGGTCTCCTTGGTTACCTGCTTCTGGTTACCGACTTGGTTCCACTGCTCACTCTGGTTTGCTGACCGGCACCTTTAATGAGGTTTCGGCACCTCCTCACTCGACTCTTGGAGGCTGACCCTTGAGGCTGTCCCCTTCCCCATCCCAAGGCTGGGCTTTAAGCCTGAGGTCCAAGCACTGACCAGCACATCCCTGTCTGCGTTTCTTCCAAACGCTATTTTGTGGTGACGGCACTGAGGCTGTATTGGGAAAGTATTTACAGTAGCTTGATAATGGGGTCAGAAAATTTGGGTTTCTGTTAAATAGGGTGAGCCATCCTCTGTGTGCCAGGTTCTGCCCTCAGTGCCCCCAAGATTTCCCTCATGAACAGGAGTCCACAGATGCAAGATAAGATCTGCATAAACTTCAGATTAAAGTCATCAAATAGATAATAATATGTGTAAAATAACGACATAAAAAAAGAAATAAATAGGGGGCTGGCCCAGTGGTGTAGTGGTTAAGTTCGCGTGCTCCGCTTCGGCGTCCCGGAGTTCGCAGGCAGATCCTGGGTGTGGACATATACACTGCTCATCAAGCCATGCTGTGGCTGCATCCCATATACAAAATAGAGGAAGATTGGCACACGTTAGCTCAGGGACAATCTTCTTCAAGCAATAAAAGGAAAATTGGCAACAGATATTAGCTAAGGGCCAATCTTCCTCACCAAGAAAAAAAAAGAAAGAAAAAGAAATACCACAAGAAAAAAATAAAACCAAGACATTGTATATACATATAAAAGCATTTTCTAGAAATGAAAAAAATATTTTCTAGAAATGAAAAATATGATAACTGAAATTAAAAGCCCAATGGACGGGCTAAGCAGCAGGATAGACTAGAAGATTGCACTAATCCACCCTCCCAGCAGCAGTGCAGAGTTCCCGTTGCTCCACATCTTTGCCAACATCTGAGGGTGGTGCAAGCAAGACACAGGTAGGCAAATTGCAGGTTGCATTGTTTCTTTATAGAACTGAGCTGATCCCAGCCAAGATCCTGCCCTCTTCTGGTTTCCTGGGTCACCCTTTTAGACAAAGAGGGACTTTAAGCCTCAATAAATCCCTCTCTCTTGTTTTTTGGGTGTTTGGTCCTCAGGGTCAGTTCTCAGCAGGGCTCTCCCACAGCGACTCTGCCTGACAGAAGGCTGTGCTTTCTCTCCCTGGTTCCCACACCCTGACGCCTCTAGCTGAGTGACTTCAACATTCTGTTTTTCCTGCTGCTTCTGGTATTAATTATGCTAATCCCCAGATTCTCTGTGGCTCACTCTGCACCTTTCAGCCCCTCCCTTCCCCCTCTGCAGGCCGAAGTTTAACCCAACTCTCACCATCCCTTTTCCTGTCAGCCAGTCTCTGACCCAACCAAATAAATACAGCTCTTTTATTAACATATGGTAACCTTAGAGCCCGGCCAAGAGTTTATGTGATACATCTACGGTTGGGAAGGTATCAAATATATATTTTTCCAAACCTGAAAGTAGACATATAGCCTGGCAGAGCCTGAAAACCCAGAAGTAATAGAGGGTATGGTTAGAGCATGAACTCCTGGGGCTGAATCTTACTTAGATCTACTACTTAGCTATGTGACCTTGGGTAAGTCACTTAACCTCTCTGTGCCTCAGTTTTCTCATATGTAAAACAGGAGTAATAGTACCCACTATATAAGGTTGTTATGAGAATTAAATGAGTTAGTGTATGTAAAGTGTTTAGAACAATGCCTGGCATATAGTGAGCACTGAATGTGTTTGCTATTATCATTATTACTACTTGAAATTGGGACTGTCCCAGGAGATAGCAGATGGAAGTCACATTCATTGAAACAAGAACAGTATCAGAAAGTGCAACTTCACTGATGCAACTAGTATTTTCTTCTATTCTTTCTCTCCTTCTCAAGGTTCATCCAATAATTATACGGTTCTTGCTGTTCTGAAATAGCCCAGAAAACCTCCCAGTCCTCCTGTGACACCCAGCATTCGCCTCTGGCCGCCAGCACAGTTACAGCCTCCTTGTTTTTGCCTCATGCCCTTTAGTTCTCCTTTCTGCAAACCACTCTGCTGTAGCAGCTAATGAATCTCATGCTTTTGGCATCTGGGAAGTTGCTTTTAGCTTTCTGATAGTGGTAAGCTGACACTGACAGGGCACGGAGTGAAGAACCAGATGGAAGCGCCTCCCTCCACTCCACTCCACGGGCAGAATATCGCCTTGAGGCTGAACTTTCTTACCGTTCTACACTGGCCAAGATACCTAGGCCCAGATCCTTTCTTTAACTATGCTCATCTGTCTGGTCAAAATCCCAGAAAAGCTGTTTTCTCATTTCTCTCCTGGTGATGACTAAGTGGATTATTTTACTTGGGATAGTGATCAATTCTGCATCAGGCTCCCTATCTATATAAAAAGATGCTGACTCAGAGGTAACGATGCTGGTCCAGGTAACTGCAGGTATTAGATTATGTTGCCTGTTTCTGGTTAATAAAGGCTTGATTTGAGATATATCCCGGAATATGCTTGCAAGGGAGAGAATCAGGCTGTTCAGTGGACTGGACTCTTCTACTAAACATCTCCAAGATATTTTTTGAAGAATTCAAGGAAATACAAGTGTGACACCCATAAACTAACTCACATCTTAATGTCCTAGGCACCATTAGCTCAAAAGGATATACATTAATTAATTTAAAAATATATATTTGGTCTTTAATTTAGAATAGCCTTTTCCTTGACTAATCTCAAAGTAGTAAGCTTTGATTATACAGCTTTCTGTGTATTTTCGGACACTGGGAATTCAGGCAGGCCCCAGGAAGTATGTTGGATTAGCTCAATATTCCTGCACTTTACTGAAATGCAGCTTTTCGTCTTTGACTTCTCCTGACATTCTAACACTACCCGTTGTCAGGAGCTCAGCAGTCTTTGGTGATCAGCTTCATATCCATTCTAGGATGATTTTAATATTTAGCCACAATTATTGAGTTCCTAATTTATGCTAAGCTTTTACAGGGTTTGGGGAAGTCAAAGATAAACTAAAGACGGTTTTCCGTGGAGGTGCTCACAGCCTGGTGGGAGATATGGACATATACACAATGATGATTCAAAGCAATTAGCTGTGCTTACAGAAGTCTAGGTCTACGGGGGCATAACAGGGGGTAAAAGCAGTGCACCAGGGAAGGGGAAGTGAGAGGAGACATCAAGAATGAGGTAACATTCAGTCTGAGCATTTTAAGGTTGCATAGGAGTTCACTAAGTAGAAAAAAGAGAAGTTGTCGCTCACTTTCAACAAGAGTCACAGAGGCCTGTAGCTCCATTCAGTGTGACTAGAGGGGACTGTGGCTGGGGAGTGGGAAGGCACATGGAAAGGAGATTGAAGTGAGAGACTAAGGGCCGTAAATGAGGAGCAACGGAAGGTCTTTAAGAGGAAGACTCACATGATCAGATATGAGCATCAGAAAGAGAACTTTTACTGAGTCTCTTCAGATTATCCTTTTGCATCTTCTGAATTGCAGACACTGGATTCAATCATTTTTCAGAAGCTCAAGATAACACTCAGGCAAGGTTAAATATTACTCTCAGGGATGTGTTTGAGGCACCTGTAGTCGCGTTGAGAGTGTTAAAAGAGGTGGCAGTGGGATGGCTGGGCTCCGCTGCCTTGGGTGCTGAGGGACACCGTTTGGGGAAAGGAGTCTGGTCTAGAGGTCTTGCAGGGGGTGTGGTCAGTCCACAGAGGGGAGAGGAGAGAACCCTGGAGTCCAAGTCAGAAGAGCTGACTAGCAGTGGGACTCAGACATCCCACCCTCCTCCACCTCAGTTCTTGACCTGTACCCCCGGTAAGGCTTGAGCTGCATCATCTTTAAGCTCCCTTCCAGCTCTGAAACTTTGTGCATAAAACAACACATCGCCCCCCAAACTAATTTTGAACATTAGTCTCAATTTCAACGGAACATCTTTCCAGTTGGAATGGTTTGCCTTTCATTTTCCGTTTTCCACCTCAGATGCCTGGAGAGACCACGTGGAGAGCATCCAGGGAAAGAGAACTTTGTGGGTGGGGTGACTGGGTGCTGACTGCTAATCTCCAGGAAGTTGCCACATCTGGTAGGTCAGTGCCTTACGCCCCCCATCCTATTTAAAGAACTGGAGCTTGAGAACTTTCCTTCTGCTTGAAACGCTGCCCTACACTAGAAGCAGAGAGCATCCGTTGACAGAAACCATGGCCAACGAGTTTATTTACCCAAGGGCAAGTCAACAAAACCTGAGAGGCAATTGCGGGTTATTGTGCTTGTTGAAGCTGCAGTAAAGTGTATAAATCAGTTGCTGCTCTTAGCTCAAAATAACAAGATTTAATACTTTGTCTCTTCCAATACCTTTGATTTGCTACAATCACATTGTTTCTTTCAACAAAGCCTCGTTAGTAACAATCAATGCAAAGAAACTGTCCTCCAAAGTAACAAGATCAAAGAAAAGCAGATGAAAGATCTTTCTTGATAAGTTAGAGTGGATGCCTGGTAACTCCTCAAATAATTTCCTGTTTACGTTGTTGTTTTTTTTTAACTTATGGTTTTTCTCTAGTACACTTTCCAGTAGTAAATTTCCATACCCGAGTTTTTCCAGGAGTTTTTGGAACTGACAGACTTCTCAGCCCACATTATTAAAAGCAAATTCATTATTTCTCTGTTTCAGCTGATTGAAAGGTTCTTTTACATGAACTGCCAAAGAGTTTACAGTTTTCTTAATATGCCCATTAAAGTTGGTAAACTACAGACAGGGACCCACGTATATTGGAAGACAAAGACCGCAGGAAGGTTAAATTAAGTGAGCGGGCTGGAGCGCCAGTAGCCAGCTGCAGGGAAAGCCACGTCCACCCTCCCACCGCACCCCTCCAAAAAAGACAGTTCTAATTTTCTCCACTTCTTTCATGGAAAGGATTAGATTTTTCAGGGTGTTACCTTCCCCGGCAGAGTTGTGTAGCCTCGGGCACCAAACAAGCCTTCGTTATCCTCCTTCCCTGGAGTGGAAAACCTGGAGGGAGCTTACCCTGAGCCGGGCGGGTGCGAAGGAGCGCGATTAGCAGGGCGAGGACGAGGGCAGCGCGGGGAGCCTTCATGTCAGCTCCCCTGGGCTGTCGCGGCTCCGGCATGATGCTGCGCTGGGCTTCAGCCTCCCTGAAACGTGAACGTTTCCTGTTTCCTGCTTGTTTGGGTCGGTGCTAACTTGAAGGAGAGGTGTTTGCCTGTTTTTTAGGAAGTGATGTAATTCTGCAGGAGCCTGTCAGACCAGCAAGGATTGCAAAAGAGAAGTTGCTCTTCAAGCACTGATTCAGTTAGCACGCCTCTCCAGCCCTTTTCAGTCCCGGCCCTGCCACGGGCCTCCATCTTTTGAAATTGTCCCTGTGGAAACAGTATCCCTTGCTCAGATGTCATTCAGGATCTGCCATTGGAGGTCCTGGACGAATTCTCAATTTGCGATTTACTCAACCCCCAGGTGAGTCTCCGGGGCTGCCTGGAGTCGAGAGCAGTGCTATCCAGTAGATCTTTCTGAGATGATGGAAATGTTCTAAAGCTGCGCTGTGCAATACAGTAGCCAAACCCACAGATTGGGGTTGTCCAAACCCACAGTCTATGGCTACATAGACTGTGGAGCACTTGAAATGAGGCTGGTGCAAACTGAATTTTTAGTTTTTATTTTTATTAATTCAAATTTAAATAACTCTGTGTGGCTAGTAGCTTGTGTGTTGGACAGTGCAGGCCCAGATGGCAGGGACACCCGCACCATCGGAAAATGGCCAGGCCACTTCCCTCCAGCCAGGCACCTCCTCCTCCCTGGGCCCTGAATGCCCCCTCTCTGCAAGGCTCACAGGAAGATAAAGGGCAATGCTACACCGTGCCTGAAGGTGTGCTCCACTTCCCCAGAAAAAAAGATTTTTAGTGTTTGGGTTTTTTTTATTTATTTTGTTTTTTTCTTTATAAAGACTTCAGTTTTTTTCAGAGCAGTTTTAGGTTCACAGCAAAATTAAGAGGAAGGTACAGAGATTTCCCATAGACCCTCTGCCCCACACATGCACAGTCTTCTCCATTATCAACATCTACCACAAAGTGATACATTTGTTACAATCGATGAACCTACCTTAACACATCATAATGATGCAAAGTTCATAGTTTACATTAGGGTTCTCTCTTGGTGTTGCACATTCTGTGGGTTTGGACAAATGTGTAATGATACAAATGCACCGTGATAGTATCATATATAATAGTTTCACTGCCCTAAAAATCATCTGTGCTCTACCTGTTCATCCCTCCCCAGACCCCTACCCCTGGCAACCACTGATTTTTTCACTATCTGCATAGTACTGCCTTTTCCAGAATGTCATAGAGTTGGAATCATGCAGTATACGGCCTTTTCAGATTGGCTTCTTTCACTTACTAATATGATTTAAGGTTCCTCCATGTCTTTTCATAGCTAATAGCTCATTTCTTTTTAGTGCTGAATAATATTCCATTGTCTGGATGTACCACAGTTTATCCATTTACCTACCGAAGGACATCTTGGCTGTTTCCAAACGTTGACAATTATGAATAAAGATGCTATAAACATTCGTGTGAAAGTATTTGTATGGACAAAAGTTTTCAACTCCTTTGGGAAAATACCAAAGAGCTTGATAGAGGGAGCTTACCTCTCTTACCAAGAGAGAAAGATAAAAGGGAGAGAAAGAGAAGAGAAGAAAGAGAGAAATGATCTTTTAAAGGGCCCATTTCCAAAGCAGAATATGCTCTCAGGGGGAAAAAAATCTGCATTTCACCTTTCTTTCTTCTTGCATGGCAATAAATTTCTCAGAGGTTGTTAACAGCAAGCAGAATAGTACTGAGTTGGATTAGAATGGGGTAGAAATCCCACCCAATTGAAACAATGCAGGAAGGAGGTGTCTGTTTAGACCAGTATGCAGGGAAGATTAGAGAGTGTTAGATTTTTGTATTTTAATTGAAGTCCTTCCCTTGGTTTAGGTTTAGGGCCTAGGCACTGCAGAATGCAGTTTCATAATCTTGCTTGTTGTGGTGTCAAGAGAGATAGCAAATAGAGGCATCAGACACCCATCTCATCTCCGACTGCTTGCCTGCAGGTCCCCATGAGTCCCCACCATCTGGTAAGTGTCATCTTCAGTGGTCTGGTTGGCGTAAACACACGAAGTGACTGGAATTCCTCAGCCTCTAACATAGCCATTCATTTTTTGTTGAGCACACTGCTGCTTTTCAAGGTCATTAGTCACTGTTTATCTCAGTCCTTATCCACAAGAAATAGGTTGGTGATTCACGTAATGATTAGTTTGTTAATGGATTTACTGTATGCACTTTAATGTTTTAAACTGGCGATTAAGTCAACTCCTGATAAAATATGCTTTTGCACTTTAGGTGACAATACGGAACATACAGTGGAAGAAAAAAGACGAGTTCAAAACTGGATGATTGATTGGAAAACAGCAGGGAAAGAATTATTAATCAAACTCTCACTGAGCAAGTCAATAGACCGCTGGCTCTGAGACCCTCTAGCTCTGAGATTGGTTGGCAGTTATTCCTGTACTAATATGCATTTCTCCAGCTGCGAAATACACATGCAAGAGAGAAAGTCCAGGGCTTAGAAGTTCTCTTTGTTTTATCCTTTATTCCCTATTATGACCATTGTTGGATTTCAGGCTTGAGACATGTGGGTTTGGCTAGGGCAAGGTGTCAGCCTCCGTTTCTTTGATTTTAAAACTGCAGCTTGCTGAAGGCTTTGCAGAGTAGGTATCTGTGGCTGGACCACAGACCGTCTTACTCTATAGTCCTCCATGGAGCCTTGAGGTGTGGCCACACCATTCCTCACACTTTCTACAAGTGTGCCATGCATTGCTTCTGAGCAGCGCAACACTCCATCAGTTAGAATGATGTGCAGAATAAATCTTGGCCGTGGAGAAATTCTGCACAACCATGTAATTTTCTTTTGACCCCTGTGCTCTCTAAGACCCTTAGCATGATTAAGCTGATCTTAGGGGGCAGAAAATTACCATCATGGATCAAAAAATGGTAGCACCTCAGTGATCTTGCTGCAGTTAAAACCACAGGGAGACTGTGTGCTAGGTAAAGGGCTATTTACCTCTGTTTGTTCTAATTTTACCAACCATTAATTTTGGCAAGTGGCTGCCTGGCCTCAGATTAAATCCTGATACACTCGTGGCAGGAAGTCGGGGCCCCAGTCACAACCACGAGGCCCCGGGGAGCCTCTAGAGCGAATGGCAAGCACACAGGCAGGGGTGATGTCAGCTCGGCCCTGCCACTGGCTTTCAACAATGAAAGGAGGAAGGGAAGGGATGAAGTATGGAGCCTAGGAAATGCCCTGAGGCCTCGTCATGCTCCTGCTCTGGAAGGCAGGAGGAGGAACCTGTTACTGGGTCTAGGGACTCCTTATTACTTTACACAAGAGTCTGGCTTTTACAATCAACTCTCTGTGTTACAGAAATGACTCTAATCCAATTCCTCCTCCCTTCCCTCCTGCCTCCTCCTCACCCTCTCCTCCCTCCCCTTCAGCCCCAAGGGAGGAGGGACTCCACGGGAGCAAACCCAGAGGTGATAAGATCTTAGAGTGAGAGCAGCCTCCCCCTCTGCATTCCCCCTGAGCCCCCAACTTTGCCATTCCCAACACACAGGGACAGGCACACGCACTCACACAGACATGCTCACACAAGTAGACACAGCTCTCTTTCACACACATGCTCATACACATTCATGTACACTGGGGAAATACATGAAGACCAACCAAATGAGAACAGCAAAGGCTACCTATGCTGAGCTTGCTATAACAAGGAGACAGCCACCATCACTTACCTTTCGGCAGAGCCTCAAAGTCAGGCAGAGGAGGGAAAGCTCTACAGTGGAAAAAGCGGAGGGCTTCAGGTATGCCCTGATGAGAAGTGTTGGCATAGGGAGCTAGAAGTGAGTTCCAGTTATTGGTTCTAGGGATTGCTTAGGGGTGCATATTTGCTTCTCCTAAATAGGAAGCAGTGGGGGTAGGGGGGAATAGGGACGATTGTTACAGGGATTCTTGTTCAGCTTCCTGGACCAGTTGCTGGAGATAGGGTCTGACTTCCTACAAGTTTGATTTATAGCAGGCTAGCTTCCCGGGTTGTCTGCTGCAGCTTGTGGGTCAGAGTTCTGTTTTTATGTATATATCATCTGGCCATTGTCCTTTCGTATATTCAGTCTCTCAACACACACCCACATACTCATAAATGTACACACGTGCTCACACCCACAATGGCACACTTGTACACACTTTCTGGGGATTCTTTCTCTGTTTAAATGCTAGCTGGTGGCAATTGATGGCTCTGCAGTGTTTGCTTAACAATGGGGCTGGCCCTCAGACAGGGTAATGGTAACATCAGGTGGGGCCTGTAAATCACTCTGAAGCCAGTTAGGAGGGTACAGGGAGCAGGTGAAGGTCCCAGGTTCTGAAGGAGTGCCCAGGAGATAAGTGGGCAGGGCAGGGGTGGGGACAGAAGGATTAAATTGAATCCCAGAGTGTGCAGAGAAGCCACAGCCAGGAGAGCGGCTGACAGCAATTCTGTTTCTTAGTCAGCTTCAGCTGCCATATAAAATACCATAGACTAGGTGGCTTAAACAGACATTTATTTTCTCATAGTTCTGGAGGCTGGAGGTCTGAGATCAGGGTGCCAGCATGGTTAGGTTCTGGTGAGAGCCATCTTCCTGGTTATGGATGACTACCTTCTTGCTATGTCCTCACATGGCATTGAGAGAGAGTAAGCTCTCTGGAGTTTCCTTTTATAAGGGCACTACTCTTATGATGAGGGCCTCACCCTAATGACCCCAGCTAACCTGAATCACCTCCCAAAGGCCCCATCTCCAATTACCATCACATTGGTAATATTGGTTCAACATCTGAATTTTAGGGGCACATGTTTCATATTGCCTTTGAAGATGGGAGCCTGCACACCCAGGTTCATCCTGACCAGCCCCTCTGCACTAGTCAGAACCCTCAGTGGTCTCTATCTCTGCATCCTGGCTGCCAACCTTGGTCACACACTCTTCAGCTGGTCACTTGGGGAAGCTGCTGCAGGATTTGGAGAATCCTAGGGGCTTCCACCACAGGCCTCAGCCTGGACCTCCTCCATGACAGAGTCTCCAGGAACTAGGCAGATGGCCTAGTCACTAAAAATGAAACTGAGAAAGATTGTGTTTAGGAGCTGAAGTGACAACTGGCATGGGGGACAAGGTGCAGAGCTCTGGTCTGGAGGTCCCTTTGGAGAGCATGTGGGGAGAGGAGGCAGGACCTCAGACTCAGTGGTCCTCCTCTAATTGACCAGAGTCTCCCTGGAGGCTGGGAGCTGCTCTGTCTCCAGTCTATCCCCAGTATATAGGACAGTGCTTAATATTTCTTTGAATGAACGAATGAATGAATAAAAATTCCTTTGACAGCAGTATTTTTTAAGTGAGAAGGATCACCTACATCAGAATTATTTGGGGAGCTTGTTAAATTCAGAGCCCCGGACTTCACCCCAGAACTATTGATTCAGAATCTCTGGAGCTGAGGTCCAGAACTCTGCATTTTTAATGATTGGGGGGATATGTATACATGATAAAACTTGAAAATCACCATCCTAGAATTTCTTTCTTAGCTCCTGGAAAGGTATGTCCCTTTTTTCAAATAGTAAGAAATAAATAGCACATCATCTTTCCCTTTTTTCCCTTGTTTCCCAGGAAGGCTTGAACTAAAAGTAAAGCTTGGTCACGTAACTTTCATTAGCCCAGATCCCTTACCATTTCTAGGAACATTTCTTTCCCTGGTGAACTCTAACTCATCTTTCAGGACTTAGTTCAGGAGACATCTCCACCAGGGAGCCTTTCCGGGCTGGGCTAAGTTCCCTTCCTCCATCTGCCCCCACAACGCCCATCAGATATACCAAGAAGATCCGGTCTCCTCTCCCCCACCTGACTGCCCCAGTCTTCCTCATCTGTGGCCTCCCACACTTGTTAAAAGGAACTCAACTTCCTTCCACTGCTGTTTCGTTTTTGATCAAATCATATCTTGATAACTTTTTTTTCCTAAGTCTCCTCAGTATTTTTGAAGTAGGACATACATCGTCCATAAATACGTAATATCTGTACCAAAGTCCACTTCAGAATTATAAATGCATATTAGTGGTCTAATGCTTTTTCTTTTGTTTTTCTGTTTAATTTGACTTTCCAGATCCACAGGTGATGGTGTCCTGGCCAACTAAATCCTCAACACCAATGAAACCAGAAAATACAAAGGCACAAAGGTTTTGGGGAAATAGTAAATTATAACAGAATTAGGAAAGACGGTAGGAGGAACAACTCCAGTGCCAGGGTATGTGGGGAGTGCCAAAAATAAGCGAAAATTGAGAGGACTTGTACCAGGTGGGAGAGAATAGTGGAGAGTAGGAGGTGATTGTTTTAAAAATAAAATAATATGTTTTTCTTATTACAAAAACAGTACATTTTTATCGTGAAAAAGTTAAAAATGCATATAAGCAAAACAAAATTAATCCATGTTTAAATCCTTCCAGATCTTTTTCTATACATGTTAGCTAGCAGTGTTACTCCTACTTTCATTTCCAGTGCTAGCAGTTGGTATTACTATCCTGCCAACAGACGGTAGGTACAAAATTCACAGGTCACAAATTCAGGTATGAAAAAATGGTAAGTCTATTTTTCTATTATAGCATCAATTTTGAATTTCAATTCTAGTAGTGGTAAACTGTAGACAGTCGCTTACAAATACAACCAGACAGTTTAGTGACTTCTTAGTTATCCAGGATTAACTTCAGTTATTTCAGGGTCCCTCCCCCACTCCCCCCCCCCGCCCTGTTTTTCTCTGAGATTGCCTTGAGAACGCTAGAGTTGGTAGGGACGGCTCTCTCTAAAATGCAACTCTGGTCTTGGGACCTTAGAAGATCAAAAGCTAAGAATTAACTCTTCATATTTATCTTTGCATTTGAGCTGAGACCTCCCTTTCCTAGACCAAATAGTCTAATTTGCTGGTTTGGGGGGCTTTAGATGATGTGTAAACAGAGAGAGTCTAGGGCCCCCAAATCTATATAGAATTTCATCTAGTATCCTGCCACACATGTTCATGATAATTCCAGTAACAATGCAACTAACTCCCACTGGGGAAGGATGGATGTGGTGAGACGCTGTGGGTCCACTGGATTGAGAATCGGAAATCCAAGGCCCCAATCTGAGTTCTTTCACTTACTGGGTTCTCTGGGCCTCATTTGCTTTATCTGTAAAACAGTGGGGCAGACAGTGGGGCAGACTAGAGGATTTCTAAAGCCTGTGAGTCTATGAGATTCTTTTGGGAGCAGGCTCATATAAAGATTTTCAGAGAGATAGACCTTAGCTTCTGAAGACGGGCCTGCTACAAACAACCCAGCCAGGTTCTCGAGCCTTCTCTTCATCACTGAGATCCAGAAATGTAGGCACGTATTCACAGCAAGGTAGCAGCCGTGGGCTGGGTGAGAATGGAGGGCAGGGGACTGGCAGAACTGCCAGTCAGCTGAGTATTACTGAGTTGAAATGGAGCAGCCATAAACATGATGGATTGGAGAAGCACGACAGTCGTAGCATTGGGCAGGAGGAAGAAAATAGGCAGGCAAGTAGACTGAAAAGAAAGAGGAAGTGTTTCCTTCACTGATTGTGATGCAGCAGGCACGAAGCTTATCTGAAGCCAGGAAGAAGCATCAAGTCTACAGGGACGATCGTTTCAGCTACAGCCACACAGGAGCATTGGGTACTGGCGTCAGTAACCACGTTTCAGTACCCAAAGGTGAGTAACAACTCCGCTGCAAGGGAAGAGGTCACTTACTTAAATATATCATTGTTAGGTTCTTTCTTTGTGAAAAATGGCAATCCCTCATAGTAGATTAGATCACTGTTCCCAGTTCTTCATGCTTTCTCTAAAATACAAGAATTATATCCATGCACTCATGGATGGAGTTCCTTTCACTCCAGTAGGCCAAGTTTATTTCCCTGCCTTATTTTTTTTTTCCCCCAAAGCCCCAGTAGATAGTTGTACGTCATAGTTGCACATCCTTCTAGTTGCTGTATGTGGGACGCTGCCTCAGCATGGCCGGAGAAGCGGTGCATTGGTGTGTGCCCAGGATCCGAACCTGGGCCGCCAGCAGCGGAGCGCTCACACTTAACCGCTAAGACACTTCCCTGCCTTATTGATGTTGGGCCAGACCATGAATGACTTGTTCTGACCAAAATATGGGTAGAAGAGACAGTGTGCCAGGTGTGGGCAAAGTTCTTTAAAAGCCATCACATAACCTGGCTTGCCTTCTTGTGTTCCTGTGATCTTACATTTCTGTGATCTGAGATCACAAGCCCCATAATGGGAAACAGACCTCAGGAAGATCAGACACCTGGAATCCAGCCGAGCTCAGCCTAGATCAGCCAAATCTCAGCTGACTTACAAACCCATGAGCATGAAAATAAATGTTTATGATTGTAAGTTATGGAGAGATTTAGGATTTTTTTACATAGCATTGATGCAGCAATAACTGCCTAATATATCTCTTAAGATTCTTTTTTTTATATATATAATTATTTATTTATTTATCCCCACCCCCAAAAGCCCCAGTAGATAGTTGCACACCACAGCTGTACATCCTTCTAGTTGCTGTATGTGGGACACGGCCTCAGCATGGCAGGAGAAGCAGTGCGTCGGTGTGCGCCCGGGATCCGAACCAGCGCCGCCAGCAGCCAAACACACGCACTTAACCGCTAAGCCACGGGGCCAGCCCTCTCTTAAGATTCTTTATTCACAAGTTGCAAACCAGAATGGGGAAAGTTAGAGAAGAAAATAAGAGCTGCTTTCAGCAAAGTTGTGAAGCTTTGAGAAATGCGGCTGTCACACCATACTCTAGACGGTAAAGATAGGGCTTGCAAAGATAGGGCTGTTCACACTTAATTCGCCACTGCCATCTTCTTCCATCCTCTGCAGGGACCACTGTTCAGTCCAGAGTCCAGCAAATATATATGGCTGAGTTGTGCTATGTTATCACCCGTGGCATTCCTGGATTTCTGAGTTCCTGGACAGTTATGATGGGAACACTGTTCCTGGCGGTGTTTACTGGAGAGGAAATATATTGATAGCACCTGCAGATAGTACTCATGACCTTTATCACATGATATTTGGTTTATATAACTTAGACAATCTTTCTGCTCTAATTGACCATGGGCTTCTAGAAAGCAGGATCCATGTCTGAGTTAACTATATGACTTCCTCCTACTCAAAGCTCTGCCCCACAAGAGAGCGAAAACCAAATAATACATATTGAATGAGCAAAGGAATTAAAGAAAGAATCTAGTGGTGTGGTGGTTGAGTTCAGAGCGTTCCACTTCGGTGGCCCAGGTTCCCGGGTTCAGATCCAGGGTGCAGACCTGCACTGCTCATCGGCTATGCTGTGGCGACAACCCACAAATAAGATGGAGGAAGATTGACACAGATGTTAGCTCAGGGCTGGTCTTCCTCAAGCCAAAAAAAAGAAAAAAGAAAAAAGAAAGAATCTAAAAATGGCCCTTAGTCAAATGGGATTGAAAAATATCTCTTCTTTGCCCTTGGGCACCTGCATTTGTAAATGGTCACAAGTTAACAAATCAGAAACAAAATAATTCTTGCTGTCTCTCAGCCAGGAGTTGAAGTCATGAAACTTCGCAGGGGAGAACATTCATTGGAATGAGCCCCCATGCACGCCTTGCCTAAATTCTCCTCCTCTGCTGTTGAGTAATTTTTTTCCCATTGCATAAACCTGTCTGTCCTCTCTGTAATGGTCCTTTGCAAAACCTCTTGCCTCTTTTTTTTTTTTCAAAATCAAACTCAATAGAATGGAGGTTTTAATGTTTGGGTTTTTGCGTGTGAATACCTGAAGGAGGTTGCTCGGTGATGTCGGGAGGCTTGTTCAGGCTGTTGGCAATTCCAGTGCACACGGTGCTCCTGTGGGACTCTGGCAGGAGGGGGATGCTTTTTTCAATACCTGCAGAGCACTAATAAAACCTCCTCTCTGATCATCTTAGGATTTGAGAATTATTCTGGTCAGGGACAGAATAAGAGAAAAATCAGGGGCCGGCCCCGTGGCTTAGCGGTTGAGTGCGTGCGCTCCGCTGCTGGCGGCCCAGGTTCGGATCCCGGGCACGCACCGACGCACCGCTTCTCCGGCCATGCTGAGGTGGCGTCCCACATACAGCAACTAGAAGGATGTGCAGCTATGACTCACAACTATCTACTGAGGCTTTGGGGGAAAAAAATAAATAAATAAAATTAAAAAAAAGAGAGAGAAAAATCATTATCTTCACATGCTAACATTATCATGTTGAAAAAGCAATGAGCAAAAATATGCTCAAATATGGCTAGAAAACTGAAAGGACAGGACTCACCAGGAATTAGCCGTGTAGCTCTGGAGAGGGACATGGAAAGCAGAGTGGGAGGAGGGCAAGGAGGAGGAAGAGGGGAAATAAGGAGACAGAATTACTTTAATCCACTTTGATACTATTTGAAAAAATTGTAGTACCACGTATTACCTTCGTAGTATAAAAAACAAGCCAAAAAAGATGTGTGAGGAGAAAAGGAGACTACACTGGTGGAATGACATTTAGGTCTGCAGGTGGGTTGTTGACGCCAGTGGGGAAGAAGAGAGATCACTCGATGAAAAAACTTGGATTTTTAAGAGAAATTGTACGTCAAAAGTAGGATTGTCTAGTAAACAAAGATGGAAGGGATGAGTTAGAAAGGAGGAAGCGTTTTTGAGTTCAATGCCCATGAGATGAAGTTTTGTTCCAGGAGACTCTGTGGACAGATTCCAGAGAAGCTACTAAGTCTGCACATTGATGACTGCAGAAACAAAAGGTTGGCGGAGAGTGGGGGAAGGCATCTCAACATTTTAAGAAATCTTGTTTATTTGATGACCAGCAAAGACGTGGATGGAGCCAGAGGGAACAGTTGGAGGGAAAAGATGGAAGGGTGACCAGAATACAACTCTAAAAGCTTCTGTTAGGGGCTGGCCCCGTGGCATAGTGGTCACATACGCGCTGCTGCTGCTGCTGGCGGCCCGGGTTCGGATCCAGGACGTGCCGCTTGTCAGGCCATGCTGTGGCAGCGTCCCATATAAAGTGGAGGAAGATGGGCATGGATGTTAGCACAGGGCCAGTCTTCCTCAGCAAAAAGAGGAGGATTGTCATGGATGTCAGCTCAGGGCTGATCTTCCTCACAAAATAAATAAATAAATAAATAAATAAATAAATAAATAAATAAATAAATAAAAGCTTCTGTTAAACCGCTGGTCCTGACCAGGGGCAATTTTCTCCCCAACAATGTCTGGAGACATCTTTGTTTGTCACAACGTGGTGCTACTGGAATCTAGTGGGTAGATATCATACAACACATAAGCCAGTTGCCCTCCCCGCAAAGAATTTTCCTGCCCAAGATGTCAATAGCGCTGAGGCTGAGAAACTGCTGAACCAAAGTGAATGAGATTTACTGAGATGTTAACGCCTCACGCTGTGCATGCTTTGCAGTTTACAAGGTGTTTTTGCATCCATTTGCTCCTCATCCCAAACCTTGAGGTGGGCAGGGCAGGCATCCTTATTTCCCTGTGGCAGCTGAAGAAGCAGAAGTCCAGGGGCTGACCCAAGGTCACGCAGCTCGAAATCCAGGTCTTTGGCCCCAGCTCCTTGCTCTGCTGACTCTCTCGTGGAAACTCATGTGACACACTGATGTCACCTTTGAACTAAATGGTTGAATGAATATATGCTGTACTCAGAAGGTGACTTAGGGAAAGGGGCTCCCGTTGAAGCAAAATGTAGAAAGGTCCCAATTCTAGGGCATAGTGATTGGAAGAAACTGATGGAAAACCATTTAAGTGTTGGTGAAATAGCTACAGAGTTTTCTCTTTGGTAGTGGCTCTTGGTCACATTTTGTTGTACACTCACAGGAGGAATTTTTGATATATGGAGATCTGAAAGTGCTTGGCCTGCTCAGGGAAGGGCAATCTCATGTGGTTAGAAAGTGGGGTGTATAGAGAGATATGGTGGACGATAAGGTGGGAAGGGAAGGCTGGGGTCCTTTCCAAGGTCCTGGAGGTCGAGTGAGGACTGGAACTATATTCTGTCAGCAAGGGGGAACCCTGGACATTTTTAAGGGCAGTGTGACATGACATGACTTGACTGGTATTTTAGTAAGCCCAGCCCATGAAGAACATTTTCTTTTAAATAACATTTATTCCTCTTGCCCATATTACAAAATGGGTTGCTTTCAAAAGCATTGCATTTGATGTTGGGTTTTCACCGAGGGCTGAGTGCTTTGCTACAATTTGGATGAACCAAACAGAGAAATTGAAGGCACATGAAAATAGCACCTTGCACAGCTGTGCTGTTGGGTGCCTATTTAAGTACATAGTAAGTGAAGTCATAGCACAAATACTCATGTGAGTAGCCATCACCTGACACTAACCCAAATAGCTTTATTACTACAGTTCTAAATTCAAATGAATCAAAATAAGCTACAGTGTGTTCCCAGGGTATCTAGTGTCATTTGCTTTTGCTAACTCTGGAATGGAGATCATCATCCTAAAAGGCTTAAAAAGGCAAGCACTTATTTACTTAGGGCACCATGCTGGGTACAACACCAGATAAAAACTGTCTTTTCTGTAATTACTTATAATCCATATGTTAATATAACATTTTAAATTTTTTCAGGTGATCCATGCTTACTGTATAAACATTATAAAACACAGATAAGTAGACGGCAGAAAATAAAAGTATCACTCACGATTTCTTTTCAAAGCTTTTTTTTCACATTAATAAAGGCAAATTGTAAGTTTTTTCAAAGAATAATTCCACAATCGCACTTATGTTCTCCTGTTTTAAAATTAAAATTTTCCATTTAAGTAAGTACATGAACTAATTGATCCTCCAGGTATATTCTTGGTGAACTTTATGCCGATGTGATAACCTCTTACTCTGGGAATATAATTGCATGTACAGTAATATTTGGCCTTAAGAAAAAAAACCTGTAGCATTGCCTCATAAATTGTTTTTATCTTAACTAGTTAATATGTCTAGACATTATTAGTCCTTTAGAAATTATGACATTGTGGATTGATTTTTTTTCCTACATTTTTGTTTTAGCCCTGATAGCTTAGTTTCCATTTCTTTTCCCCAAAACAGGTAAGAATCATTGCTGATTCTAAAAGAGAGACTTTGATTCTATTTTACTTCATTCTTTAAATCTGAGGAGCACGTGTCACTCATTAACAGCTCTCCAAGACACAGAAACACATGGAGTACAGTGAAGGTGTTACAGCAGTGACTGAAGATATTGTTCTAGAGTTATTTTCTAAATCATCCTTTTAAACCTGCTAGTCATGGTGCCTTTTATTCCTAACTTCCATTTATAGTTTCAGGGAAGATGCATCAGGATATTTTATTGTCTTTTTCTGTGTGTGTGTGTGTGTGTGTGTGTGTGTGTGTGAAGAAGATCAGCCCTGAGCTAACATCCACGCCAATCCTCCTCGTTTTTGCTGAGGAAGACTGGCCCTGGGCTAACATCCATGCCCATTTTCCTCCACTTTATGTGGGACGCTGCCACAGCATGGCCTGACAAGCGGTGCGTCAGTGTGCGCCCGGGATCCGAACTGGCGAACCCCGGGCCGCCGCAGCGGAGCACGCACACTTAACCACTTGCGTCACCGGGCCAGCCCCAGGATATTTTATTGTCTTGAGGTGGTCATTGGTTGGACTAAAGGGGGCACTTGACCCAAAGCCATCCAGCGACCCACAAGGCGGTGGGCCTGAGGGCTTTTGCCCTATAAAAGTGATAATAAACTAATCTAAATTTGTCCCTCTGAAATCTGGACTAAAAGATTTGCAGCCCTTTGGCCAGTTGATAGTGAGAGGAGACAGACAGAACTCACAAGACTGGAGATAGAAGGAGAGGCGTATGAGAGAGACCACGTGGGTCAGACAAGCTGGAGGCGAGGAGAGGAAGGGCCAGAGCTGTGAGAGGTCCACCACAGGCATCCTTACAATAAAGCCCCTTTCTCTTAAGGTGGTCAGATATCCTGTTTCTGTTTTGAATGATCAAAAGTGCTACATGCTTATTTTAATTTTAGTGTTCCCAGTGATTAGCATAAGCTGACACAAAGTATGTCGTAATTTTTTATGGAAATAAAAAATTCATTTGTTCTCTCAAACAACACTGTATTCAAGATCTTGGGAAAACTCCACATAAAATGTCATGATTATAAAAGACAATATCAAGAGAATTAGAAGATAAGACCCAGACTGGGAGAAAATATTTGCAAAAGGCACTTCTGATAAAGGACTGTTATCTAAAATATGCAAAGAACTCATAAAACTCAACAATAGAAAACAAATAACCCAGTTAGAAAATGGGCCAAAGATCTTAACAGACACCTCACCAAAGAA